>NW_017218821.1:0-11700 GCF_001704415.2 Capra hircus | reverse complement strand
CGAGAGGTCCGGGAGCAACTCGCATGGGGACTGGCCTTTCCTGAGGCCACCAGAGCCGACTCTGAGGTCCCCGTCGTAAGTCGAGAGCACCTGCCGCAACTCGAGCAAATCCCAGGAGGTCCTCCCCTGCAGGCGAGATGAGGCGCCTATGTGCTGAGGCGTCTCGAGGCTAATCACATCTAACATCTGGAACTTCCAAAGGGTCCTTCACACCCTTGCTGCAACTCAAATAGTTCCCCCGACATACCAGGCTCCACTCGAGAGGAAGCACGAGAGTCCGCCCACATCCAGAGGAGCCCCGTTTCCGCCTCCTAGTTCGAGAGGAGGGATCCTTTCCCTGCGTGTTCGGGAAAGAATTCCCGGCGTTCCGTCGCATATCAAGAGGAGGCGCTCTCCCACAGGAAAGACGAGAGGAACTCCAGGGTCGTGCCACCATTCCCAGAGTCCCCCAGATGTCTCAGTCCATTCCAGGGAAACCTGTTTTCCCTGCACTGCCTCGACGTTCAAGCCGAGGATCGACTCACACCACGGTGGCACGTGGGAGAGCCCTTGGGAAAGCCTCGTGGGAAAGCCTCGAGGGGAAGGCACAGATCCCTTGATCCACGCGAAGGGAAGCGCGACACTGCAGCTGCAGCTCGGGGGGAAAGCGCAGGTGCATGTCCCCACACGAGATGAGGCCTGACTCCCTGGGGAGACTCCGGAAGTACCCCAAGATCCATGTCAGCACTGGAGAGGAATCCTCAGGTTCCGGCACCGACTCCACACAAGGTCTTAGGCCCCGGCATCGATGGGAGAGGAATCCCGAGAGCCCAGGAGCAACTCGGATGGGGACTGGCCTTTCCTGAGGCCACCAGAGAGGGTCAGTGAGGTCCCCGTCGTAAATCGAGAGCAACGGCCGCAACCCAAGAAAATCCAGGAGGTTCTCCCCTCCAGGCGAGATGAGGAACATTCCACCTGAGGCGTCTCGAGGCTAATCACATCTAACATCTGTAACTTCCAAAGGGTCCTTCACACCCTTGCTGCAACTCAAGAAGTTCCCCGACATACCCGTCTCCACTCGAGAGGAAGCACGAGAGTCCCGCCCACATCCATAGGAGCCCTGTTTCCGCCTCCAAGCTCGAGAGGAGGGATCCTTTCTCTGCCTGGTCAGGAAAGAATTCCCGGCGTTCCGTCGCATCTCAAGAGGAGGCGCTCTCCACAGGAAAGGCGAGAGGAACTCCAGGGTCGTGCACCATTCCCAGAGTCCCCCAGATGTCTCAGTCCATTCCAGGGAAAACTGTTTTCTCTGCACTGCCTCGACGTTCAAGCCGAGGATCGACTCACACCACAGTGGCACGTGGGACAGCCCTGTGGGAAAGCCTCGTGGGAAATTCTCGTGGGAAAGCCTCAAGCGAAAGCCACAGATCCCTTGATCCACCCCTATGGAAGCGTGTCTTGCTGCTACAGCTCGGGAGGAAAGCACACGTGCATGCCCCCACGGGAGACGAGGACTGACTCCCCTGAGGAGACTCCAGAAGTACCCCAAGATACATTGTCAGCACTGGAGAGGAATCCTCAGGTTCCGGCACCGACTCCCCACAAGGTCTTTGGCCCCGGCATCGACGGGAGAGGAATCCCGAGAGGCCCCTGAGCAACTCGCATGGGGTCTAGCCTTTCCTGAGGCCACTAGAGCGTATCCCTCAGGTCCTCGTCATAACTCGAGAGCACCTGCTGCAATTCGAGAAAATCCAGGAGGTTCTCCCCTCCAGGCGAGATGAGGCCCATTACGCTGAGGCGTCTCGAGGCAAATCACACCTAACCTCTGGAACTTCCAAATGGTCCTTCACACACTTGCTGCAACTGAAAAAGTTTCCCTGACACACCCAGTCTCCACTGAGAGGAAGCACGAGAGTACCGCCCACATCCAGAGGAGCCCCGTGTCCGACTCCTCGCTCGAGAGGAGGGATCCTTTCCCTGCGTGTTCGGTCAAGTATTCCCGGCGTTCCCGACGCATCTCGAGAGGAGGCGCTCTCCACAAGAAAGGCGAGAGAAACTCCAGGGTCTTGCCACAGTTCCCAGAGTCCGCCAGATGTCTCAGTCCATTCCAGGGAAAACTGTTTTCCCTGCACTGCCTCGACGTTCAAGCCGAGGATCGACTCACACCACGGTTGCACATGGGACAGTCCTGTGGGAAAGCCTCGTCGGAAAGCCTCGTCGGAAAGCCTCGAGGGAAAGCCACAGATCCCTTGATCCACACGAAGGGAAGCGAGACACTGCTGCTACAGCTCGGGAGGAAAGCGCACGTGCATGCCCCCACTCGAGACGAGGACTGACTCCCCTGGGAAGACTCCAGAAGTACCCCAAGATCCATGTCGGCACTGGAGAGGAATCCTCAGGTTCCGGCACTGACTCCACACAAGGTCTTAGGACCCAGCATCGACGGGAGTGGAATCCCGAGAAGGCCGCGAGCAACTCGCATGGGGACAGGCCTTTCCTGAGGCCACCAGAGCGGGACTGCTGAGGTCGGACCCCAGCGGAAATCGAGAGCACCTCCGCCTCGAGGAGAACCTCCTGGATTTTCTCCGGAGTTGCGGCAGGTGCTCTCGACTTACGACGGGCACCTCAGAGTCCGCTCTGGTGGCCTCAGGAAAGGCCTGTCCCCATGCGAGTTGCTCGCGGCCTTCTCGGGATTCCACTCCCGTCGATGCTGGGTCCTAAGACCTTGTGTGGAGTCAGTGCCGGAACCTGAGGATTCCTCTCCAGTGCCGACATGGATCTTGGGGTACTTCTGGAGTCTTCCCAGGGGAGTCAGTCCTCGTCTCGAGTGGGGGCATGCACGTGCGCTTTCCTCCCGAGCTGTAGCAGCAGTGTCTCGCTTCCCTTCGTGTGGATCAAGGGATCTGTGGCTTTCCCTCGAGGCTTTCCGACGAGGCTTTCCGACGAGGCTTTCCCACAGGACTGTCCCATGTGCAACCGTGGTGTGAGTCGATCCTCGGCTTGAACGTCGAGGCAGTGCAGGGAAAACAGTTTTCCCTGGAATGGACTGAGACATCTGGCGGACTCTGGGAACTGTGGCAAGACCCTGGAGTTTCTCTCGCCTTTCTTGTGGAGAGCGCCTCCTCTCGAGATGCGTCGGGAACGCCGGGAATACTTGACCGAACACGCAGGGAAAGGATCCCTCCTCTCGAGCGAGGAGTCGGACACGGGGCTCCTCTGGATGTGGGCGGGACCCTCGTGCTTCCTCTGGAGTGGAGACGGTATGTCGGGGAACTTCTTGAGTTTCAGCAAGGTTGTGAAGGAACCTTTGGAATTTCCAGAGTTTAGGTGTGATTAGCCTCGAGTGCCTCAGCGGAAATTGGCCTCATCTTGCCTGGAGGGGAGAAACCTCCTGGATTTTCTCGAATTGTGGCAGGTGTTCTCAACGTACGCTGGGACCTCAGGGACCCGCTCTGGTGGCGTCAGGAAAGGCCAGTTCCCATCCGAGTGGCTACGGGGCCCTCTCAGGATTCCTCTCCCGTCGATGGTGGGGCCTAAGACCTTGTGTGAAGTCGAGGCCGGTACCTGAGGATTCCTCTCCCGTGTGACATGGTTCTTGGGGTACTTCTTGAGTCTCCCAGGGGTGTCAGTCCTCTTCTCAGCGGGATCATGCAAGAACGCTTACCTCCTGAGCTGCAGTAGCAGTGTCACGCTGCCCGTCGCGTGATCAAGAGATCTATGTCTTTCCCTGGGTATCCTTGAGGCTTTCCCACGAGAATTTCCCACGAGGCTTTCCCACAGGGCTGTCCCACGTGCCACTGTGGTGTGAGTCGATCCTCGGCTTGAACGTCGAGGCAGTGCAGAGAAAACAGTTTTCCCTGGAATGGACTGAGACATCTGGGGGACTCTTGGAATTGTGGCACGACCCTGGAGTTCCTCTCGCCTTTCCTGTGGAGAGCGCCTCTTCTTGAGATGCGGTGGGAACGCCGGGAATACTTTCCCGACCAAGCAGGGAAAGTCCCGTGGTCCAGCCCCGGTGGATCCAGCGTGATTCGAAGGTGGGGACGTAGTCGTCGTCTTTGGAAATATACATATTTAATCCCAGATATAAAGAGATTAGAAATGGATTGTGTAGTAGGAAGATTATTGGAGAAAAAGAGGCTGAATAACTTGGATTACGTGGAATAGCATCCATCCTCCAGTAGAGAATTCAGCCAGAAAAACGGGAGCAAAAAAGAAGCGACATGGGGGAATCAGTCTTTCCGGAAACTGATCTGATTTCTTTATTTTTGGTTTTGCTTGTATACCTCTTGTTACACATAGGGATGAATACAGAGTCACGCAGGAGTCGGCATCCTGACCTTTATCAAAATCAGGTGCTTCACATAAATGTATAAAAAAAAGGTCTTAGGGATCTTACATCATCTTCTGGCCATGAATGAGACCTGCTGACATTTTATGATCCTTTCTTTCTGATAACCAAATAAACTTATTTCTTCCAAGGGTGTTTTTTCTTAAACCAGGCACCACCCTCCAAATAAAGTTACATTCCTATAGGGTGAGGGTGTAGTGAGTTACAATCAAGAAAGGAATTTATTTAACCCAAGGTTAACATGATTAGTCTTAAAGGTGAATTCTTATTTCTCCTATATGCTTAAAGGTTAATACTTATTTCTCCTATATACTAGTTATATTCATTATAAGGGTAGGGAACATGGAGATTTATCAGCAAACATCAGCCTAACAAATGAAAATCCTTCAATTCTCCCCTTAAGATCTATTTAGTCTTAAGATATGATAAAGTTACATTCTTACATAGAAAGGACACAGTGATATATAACAAAGTACAGTGATCTATTACAAAAGTGAAAATCCATTAACTCAAAAAGTCTAGTATTGCTAACATCAAAAACTGCTATATTTCCTTTGCTATATTCCAAATACATTGATTAATATATTCCCAAGTGCCTAAGGATATGGAGGCCTGGTGGCAATCATTGACTCAACAAGAAGAAAAAGTCCTATGCTAATTAAGACTCTCAAAATACTCCAAAACTCTCTGTGCTGTTTACAGTTGAGAGGCAGTAAACAATCTTGTGCCTAGTGGCAGCAGTATGGATAATCCTGTCACACAAGCTGGTCTGTCAGCAGAGAGGTTTGACCTAAAATATCCTTGTCCCACCCAGAGCAGGGAATTAGCAGCAATTTTTGACACAACAAATGAAGAACCCTTCACCAATATAATTCCTAACCAACTATACTAATAATTTCTAACTCCCAAAATAATTTGCCTTTAGTAAGTCTAAAACATCTCATGCCTCTCAGGTTGGGAGGCTGTAAACAATCACATGTGGCCGGACAAACCTATAAAGGTGGGCTAGATAACCTTCAGAGGAGTCGGCAAGCTGAAACACTCTTGTCATGCCCAAGAATATTTATTGCCTTGAAGCTGCACGTTTACTTCTTCTCCGAGAGAAACAGTTATGGGGGAGAGCCCCCGTAAAGTCAGAAGTGTAGGTGAGAGCATAAAACAGACTCTGGTTTTGGGGTTCGATGCTCGGAACAGGGGGTTACCTGAGGCTTGATCACGCCTTTGCGCATGCCAAGCCTCCTTCCTCATGACTTTGCCATAGGCGGAATTCCTCACGCTGGTCCCCGGAAGGAAAGGATCCCTCATCTCGAGCGACGAGGCGGAAACGCGCCTCCTGTGGATGTAGGGGGGACCATCTTGCTTATTCTCGAGTGGAGACGGGTATGTCGGGGAACTTCTTGAGTTGCAGCAAGGGTGTAAAGTACCTTTTGGAAGTTCCAGAGGTTAGGTGTGATTAGCCTCGAGACACCTCAGTGGAAATGGGCCTCATCTCGCCTGGAGGGGAGAACCTCCTGGATTTTCTCGAGTTGCGGCAGGTGCTCTCGACTTACGACGGGGACCTCAGGGGCCAGCTCTGGTGGCCTCAGGAAAGGCCAGTCCCCATTCAAGTTTCTAGGGGGCCTCTCAGGATTCCTCTCCTGTCGATGCCGGGGCCTAAGACCTTGTGTGAAGTCGGGGCTGGAACCTGAAGATTCCTCTCCAGTGCTGACATGGATCTTGTGGTACTTCTGGAGTCTCCCAGGGGAGTCAGTCCTCGTCTCGAGTGGGGCATGCACGTGCGCTTTCCTCCTGAGCGGTAGCAGCAGTGTCACGCTTCCCGTCGCGTGATCAAGGGATCTGTGGCTTTCCCTCTAGGCTTTCCCATGAGGCTTTCCCACAGGGCTGTCCCACATGCCACCTTGGTGTGAGACGATCCTCGGCGTGAAAGTCATGGCAGTGCAGGGAAAACAGGTTCCTCTGGAATGGACTGAGACATCTGGGGAACTCTTGGAATGGTGGCACGACCCTGGAGTTCCTCTGGCCTTTCCTGTGGAGAGCACTTCCTCTTGAGATGCGACGGGAACGCCAGGAATTCTTTCCCGACCACGCAGGGAAAGGATCCCTCCTCTCTAGATACGAGGCGGAAACGGGGCTCCTCTGGATGTGGGTGGGACCCTCGTGCTTCATCTCGAGTGGAGACGGGTATGTCGGTGATCTTCTTGACTTGCCGCAGGGGTGTCAAAGACCCTTTGGAAGTTCCAGAGGTTAGGTGTGATTAGCCTCGAGATGCCTCAGGGGAAATGGGCCTCATCTCGCCTGGAGGGGAGAACCTCCTGGATTATCTTGAGTTGGAGCAGGTGCTCTCGTCTTAGCATGGGGACCTCAGGGACCCGCTCCTGTGGCCTCAGAAAAGGCCAGTGCCCATGGGAGTTGCTAGGGGCCTCTCAGGATTCCTCTCACGTCGATGCCGGGGCCTAAGACCTTGTGTGGAGAGCCGAGCGGAGGCGGCGCGGAGCGTTTCGGTTCTCAGTGCCTGGGGCACCGGTGTGTGGTGTGAGGCTGCGGCGGGAGCCTCTACACTGAAGGTGCGAGAGGTTGGCAGCTTCGATTGAAGCACATCGAGCGGCGACAGCAGTGAAAGTCATGAGCGACAGCGGCGAGGAGAACTACGGCGAGGGGGAATCCGTTCTGCTTCCAGAAGCGGAAGTGCTCATGGATCTGGGAAATCTGCAAGTCATACCCCTGCAAGGTCTCGCTCCAAGGAAGATTCCAGGCGTTCCAGATCAAAGTCCAGGTCCAGATCGGAATCTAGGTCTAGATCCAGAAGAAGTTCTCGGAGGCATTATACAAGGTCACGATCTCGGTCCCGGTCCCATAGAAGATCTCGTAGCAGATCTTACAGCAGAGATTATCGAAGACGGCATAGCCACAGTCATTCTCCCATGTCTACTCGCTGGCGTCATGTTGGGAATCGGGCAAATCCTGATCCTAACTGTTGTCTTGGAGTATTTGGATTGAGCTTGTATACTACAGAAAGAGATCTAAGAGAAATGTTCTCTAAATATGGCCCAATTGCTGATGTATCTATTGTATATGACCAGCAGTCTAGACGTTCAAGAGGATTTGCCTTTGTATACTTTGAAAATGTAGATGATGCCAAGGAAGCAAAAGAGCGTGCCAATGGAATGGAGCTTGATGGATGTAGGATCAGAGTTGACTTCTCCATAACGAAAAGACCACATACTCCAACAGCAGGAATTTACATGGGGAGACCTACCTATGGCAGCTCACGCCGTCGAGATTACTATGACAGAGGATATGATCGAGGCTATGATGATCGGGACTATTACAGCAGATCGTACAGAGGAGGAGGAGGAGGAGGAGGAGGAGGATGGAGAGCTGCTCAAGACAGGGATCAGAAATACAGAAGACGGTCACCTTCTCCCTACTATAGTCGTGGAGGATACAGATCACGTTCCAGATCTCGATCATACTCACCTCATCGCTATTAAAGCATGAAGATGAAGACTTTCTGAAACCTGCCCTAGAGTTGGGATATTGTTTGTGGACAATATTTTTTATTGTCTCCTGTTTAAAAAAGTGAACAGTGCCTGGTGAAGTTAGGTGACTTTTACACCTTTTATGATGACTACTTTTGGTGGAGTTGAAATGCTGTTTTCATTCTGCATTTGTGTAGTTCGGTGCTTTGTTCAAAGTTAAGTGTTTTCAGAAAAGTATGTTTTACATGTATTTTTTTACAGTCTAAAATTTTGACTGCTGAGAAGTTTCTATTGTACAGAACTTCATTTAAATGGTTTTTCTACTGAATACAGGGTATTCTGAAGATTGAAGCCTGTGTGTAAAATGCTACCAAATGGCAAAAAGCAACAATAACGTTTGGTTTTTACTTTTCTTTCTAACATATCAATGCTTAGGAGAACTGTTCTGATTAGATTGTCAGTAGTAAATTAAAGAAAAAAATGCCCGTTTTCCTCGAGTCCATGAAACATACCATACTTAATATACCTGCAGTTAAGTGATAAAAATTACGCTCTGTAACTCTATACTGCTAGTGTTAAAAACTAAAGATCTTTCAATACAGCAAATGCTTAATGCTTATATAAATGTGACTTTGACAGCCTTTATGTAATCTGTATTATACATAGCAGGGAATAAGATGAGTTGCACAATGTATGCCTTAAAAAGGCTATTTCTTAAAGCTGTTAGAAGGGGATAATGGTATTTCAATTAGTAATCAGCAAGTGAAAATAATATTCCACCACAAATGTACTCTTGTTCTTCTAGCTTTTAAGACTATATGGAAAAACTGGGTGGTTCAGAGTTTTGAGAAAAAAGAAGGGAACACTACACCTGTGTTGTGGATGATCTGAAGACTTTGCCTGTTCATTTTTAAATACTAATTTCAGGTTCTTTGCTTACCAAAGGAGGCCCAATTTCACTCAAAAGTTTTGAGAACTGTGTTTAAATAAATGCAAAGAAAAGAGTAAAAAGGAAAGAAAAAAAAAAAGACCTTGTGAGGAGTTGGGGCAGGAACCTGAGGATTCCTCTACAGTGCTGACATGGATCTTGGGGTAGCTCTGGAGCCCCCCAGGGAAGTCAGTCTTCGTCTCGAATGGGGGCATGCACGTGCGCTTTCCTCCGAGCTGTAGCAGCAGTGTCACGCTTCCGGTCGCGTGGATCAAGTGATCTGTGGCTTTTCCTCCAGGCTTTACCACGAGGCTATCCCAGAGGGCTGTCCCACATGCCGCCGAGGTGTGAGTCGAACCTCGGCGTGAAAGTCGAGGCAGTGCAGGGAAAACAGGTTCCTCTGGAATGGACTGAGACATCTAGGGGACTCTTGGAATGGTGGCACGACTCTGGAGTTCCTCTCGCATTTCCTGTGGAGAGCGCCTCCACTTGAGATGCGACGGGAACGCCGGGAATTCTTTCCCGACGAAGCAGGGAAAGGATCCCACATCTCGAGCTACGAGGCGGAAAGGGGCTCCTCTGGATGTGGGCGGGACCTCGTGCTTCCTATCGAGAGGAGACGGGTATGTCAGGGAACTTCTTGAGTGGCAGCAAGGGTGTGAAGGACCCTTTGGAAGTTCCAGAGGTTAGGTGTGATTAGCCTCCAGACGCTTCAGCGGAAATGGGCTTCATCTCGCCTGGAGGGGAGAACCTCCTGGATTTTCTCGAGTTGCGGCAGGTGCTCTCGACTTACGACGGGGACCTCAGGGACCCGCTCTGGTGGCCTCAGGAAAGGCCAGTCCACATGCGAGTTGCTCGGGGCCTCTCGGGATTCCTCTACCATCGAGGCCGGGCCTAAGACCTTGTGTGGAGTCGGTGCCGGAACCTGAGGATTCTTCTGCAGTGCTGACATGGATCTTGGGGTACTTCTGGAGTCTCCCCAGGGGAGTCAGTCCTCGTTTGAGTGGGCGCATGCACGTGCGCTTACCTCCGGAGCTGTGGCAGCAGTGTCATGCTTCCCTTCGCCTGGATCAAGGGATCTGTGGCTTTCCCACGAGGCTTTCCCACAGGGCTATCCCACGTGCCACCGTGGTGTGAGTCGATCGATGGCTTGAAAGTCAACGCAGTGCAAGGAAAACAGGTTTCCCTGGAATGGACTGAGACATCTGGCGAATCTGGGAATGGTGGCACGACCCTGGACTTCCTCTCGACTTTCCTGTGGAGAGCGCCTCCTCTTGAGATGCGACGGGAACGCCGGGAATTCTTTCCCGACCACTCAGGGAAAGGATCCCTTCTCTCGAGCTAGGAGGCGAAACGGTGCTCCTCTGTATGTGGGCGGGACTCTCGTGCTTCCTCTCGAGTGGAGACGGCTATGTCGGGGAAATTCTGGATTTGCAGCAAGGGTGTAAAGGACCCTTTGGAAGTTCCAGAGGTTAGGTGTGATTAGCCTCGAGACGCCTCAGTGGAAATGGTCCTCATGTTGCCAGGAGGGGAGAACCGCCTGGATTTTCTCGAGTTGCGGCAGGTGCTCTCGACTTTCGACGGGGACCTCAGGGACCCGCTCTGGTGGCCTCAGGAAAGGCCAGTCCCTATGCGAGTTGCTCGGGGGCCTCTGGGGATTCCTCTCCCATCGATGCCAGGGCCTAGACCTTGTGTGGAGTCGGTGCCGGAACTTGAGCATTCCTCTGCAGTGCTGACATGGATCTTGGGGTACTTCTGAAGTCTCCCCAGGGGAGTCAGTCCTCGTCTCGAGTGGGGGCATGCTCGTGCGCTTTCCTCCCGAGGTGTAGCAGCATTGTCACGCTTCCCGGCGAGTGGATCAAGGGATCTGTGTCTTTTCCTTGAGGCTTTCCCTCGAGGCTTTCCCACGAGGCTTTCCCACAGGGCTGTCCCACGTGCCACCGTGGTGTGAGTTGATCCTGCTGAAAGTCGAGACAGTGCAGGGAAAACAGGTTTCCCTTGAATGGACTTAGACATCTGGGGAACTCTGGGAATGGTGGCACGACCCTGGAGTTCCTCTCGCCTTTCCTGTGGAGAGCGCCTCCTCTTTAGATGGGACGGGAACTCCGGGAATTCTTTCCGGACCACGCAGGGAAAGGATGCATCCTCTCGAGCTATGAGGCAGAAACGGGGCTCCTCTGGATGTGGGCGGACTGTCGTGCTTCCTCTCCAGTGGAGACGGTTATGTCGGGGAACTTCTTGAGTTGCAGCAAGGGTGTGAAGGACCCTTTGGAAGTTCCAGAGGTTAGGTGTGATTAACCTCGAGACGCCCTCAGCAGAAAAGGGCCTCATCTCGCCTGGAGGGGAGAACCTCCTGGATTTTCTCGAGGTGCGGCAGGTGCTGTCGACTTACGACGGGGACCTCAGGGACCCGCTCTGGTGGCCTGAGTAAAGGCCAGTCCCCATTCGAGATGTTTGGGGCCGCTCGGAATTCCTCTACCGTCGATGCCGGGGCCTAAGACTTTGAGTGGAGTCGGTGACGCAACCTGAGGATTCCTCTCCACTGCTGACATGGATCTTGGGGTACTTCTGGTGTCTCCCCAGGGGAGTCAGTCCTCGTCTCGAGTGGGGGCATGCAGTTCGATTCCCTCCCCAGCTGTAACAGCAGTGTCACGCTTCCCGTCGAGTGGATCAAGGGATCAGTGTCTTTCCCTTGAGGCTATCACATGAGGCTTTCCCAGGAGGCTTTCCCACAGGGCTGTCCCACGTGCCACCGTGGTGTGAGTCGATCCTCGCATGAAATCGAGGCAGTGCAGGGAAAACAGTATTCCCTGGAATGGACTGAGACATCTGGGGGACTCTGGGAATGGTGGCACGACTCTTGAGTTCCTCTCGCCTTTCCTGAGGAGACGCCTCCTCATGAGATGCGACGGGAATGCAGGCAATTCTTTCCCAACCACGCAGGGAAAGGATCCATCCTCTCGAGC
>NW_017218820.1:0-11703 GCF_001704415.2 Capra hircus | reverse complement strand
GCTTTTTCACTCTTCTGACCTTTCTGGAAAAAGTCAATTCAGCGCGTTAGTCTTCTGCATTTGAAAGAGTGTTTCAATCCAAAAACCCTCTGATGGCTTTCTAGCCTGCCTGTAGGACTCGTACAGCTGCGCTTGTGATTTTTTTGAGGCCTCCTGACCGCAGGAGGCACAGGAAGCTTAAAACATCCTAGGAATGCAGGAGCTTTCGAGGAGTCAAAATCTTTATAATAGGACTGATTAAAAGTTTCATTTTTTGGGTCAATGCTTGCTGCCAAATTTTCATATCCTTTATTTTTAGATATAGTTGGTATATAGAAAAACAAGTAGTAGACCTGGTATTAGAAACATTAGATCTTTGAGTTAAGTACCTTCTTTGTTATAACCCACTGCACCTTTGTTCTATAGAGATGTAACTTTAATGCTTTAAGGAGATGCAGATTAAAGAAAAACACTTCAGGGGAAACAAAATTAACATTCATTAAGGAAGAGAGCCAAAAGGTGTTAAGAAGCCTCTTGGCCAGAAGATAATGTATATCACCTGAGACCTTTTGTATACAAAATGATATACAGAAAGAATCTGGGTTGCGAACGCTACATAATTTTGTGTTATCCATTGATCTCCATGTTTTATCAAAAGTATAAAAGGCCTTCTGAACAATAAAGGAGGAGGCCAGGGGCCGGGGGCCAGTTTTCGGACCAGCTTCTCGAACTTAGTCTCTCAGCCTGGTTTCTTGGACTCTGGCTCCCCCCGTGTCTTTCTCTCTCTTTCTTCTTCTCTACCTTTCCTTCTCTCTGCTCTTTACTTTAACTTCAGGCTGAATCTCCACCTGGAGTGCGGAGGCTCGCCAGGGTCTACTTACTTGCCCTGGCTGTTAAGACCCACACGAAAGGGAGCTTAAGGCGAGGCACCCTTAGATATTCAAGCGGCGCCGGTGGCCCAACGTAGGTGGTGCAAATTCCTTGTCTGGAATTTTATTGGCCTTCCGCGTAACCAAGCTCTTCAGCCCTCTTTCCTCCACTTAATCTTCTTACTACACTATAGTTTCCTAATCTAATCTTACATTAATAAATAAACAAGTCTTTCCACACCAACGCCGTCCACCCTTCGAGTTCCCTGGATCCACCGGGGCTGGACCCCGGCCTAAGACCTTGTGTGGAGTCGGGTGGCCGGAACCTGAGGTATCCTCTCCAGTGCTGACATGGATCTTGGGGTTCTTCTGGAGTCTCCCCAGGGGCGTCAGTCCTCGTCTCGATTGGGGGCATGCACGGTGCGCTTTCCTTCCGAGCTGTAGCAGCAGTGTCACGCTTCCATTCGCGTGGATCAAGGGATCTGTGGCTTTCCCTCGAGGCTTTCCCCACGAGGCTTTCCCTCGAGGCTTTCCCACCGGGCTGTCCCACGAGTCACCCGTGGTGTGAGTCGATCCTCGGCTTGAAAGATGAGGCAGTGCAGGGGAAAACAGGTTTTCCTGGAATGGACTGAGACATCTGTTGGACTCTGGGAATGGTGGCACGACCCTGGAGTTCCTCTCGCCTTTCCTGTGGAGAGCGCCTCCTCTTGAGATGCGACAGGAACCCCGGGAATTCTTTCCCGACCACGCAGGGAAAGGATCCCTCCGAAGCAAGAGGTGAAACGGGGCTCCTCTGGATGTGGGCGGGACTCTCGTGCTTCCTCTCTAGTGGATACGGGTATGTAGGCGAACTTCTTGAGTTGCAGCAAGCATGTGAAGTACCCTTTGGAAGTTCCAGAGTTTAGGTGTGATTAGCCTCGAGACGCCTCAGCGGAAATGGGCCTCATCTCGCCTGGAGGGGGAGAACCTCCTGGACTTTCTCGAGTTGCGGCAGGTGCTCTCGACTTACGACGGGGACCTCAGGGACCCGCTCTGGTGGCCTCAGGAAAGACCAGTCCCATGCGAGTTGCTCGGGGGCCTCTCTGGATTCCTCTCCCGTAGATGCCGGGGCCTATGATCTTGTGTGGAGCCGGTGCCGGAACCTGAGGATTCCTCTCCAGTGCTGACATGGATCTTGGGGTACTTCTGGAGCCTCCCCAGTGGAGTCAGACCTCGTCTCGAGTGGGGGCATGCACGTGCGCTTTCCTTCCGAGCTGTAGCAGCAGTGTCCGCGCTTCCTTTCGCGTGGATCAAAGGGATCTCTGGCTTTCCCTCGAGGCTTTCCGTCGAGGCCTTCCCACGAGGCTTTCCCACGAGGCTTTCCCACAGAGCTGTCCCACGTGCCACCGTGGTGTGAATCGATCCTCGGCTTGAAATTCGAGGCAGTGGACGGGAAAACAGGTTTCCCTGGAATGGACTGAAGACATCTGGGTACTCTGGAATGTAGGCACGACCTTGGAGTTCCTCTCGCCTTTCCTGTGGAGAGCGCCTCCACTTGAGATGCGACGGGACCGCCGGGAATACTTTCCCCCACCACGCAGGGAAAGGATCCCTCCTCTCGATCTAGGAGGCGGAAACGGGGCTCCTGTCGATGTGGGGCGGGACTCTCGTGCTTCCTCTCGAGTGGCGACGGGTATGTCGGGGAACTTCTTGAGTTGCAGCAAGGGTGTGAAGGACCCTATGGAAGTTCCAGAGTTTAGGTGTGATTAGGCTGGAGACCCCTCAGTGGAAATGGGCCTCATCTCGCCTGGAGGGGAGAACCTCCTGGACTTTCTCGAGTTGCCGGCAGGTGCTCTCGACTTATGACGGGGACCTCAGGACCCGCTCTGGTGGCCTCAGGAAAGGCCAGTACCCATGCGAGTTGCTCGGGGCGTCTCGGGGGCCTCTGGGGTTTCCTCTCCCGTCGATGCTGGAGCCTAAGACCTTGATGTGGAGTCCAGTGTTGGAACCTGCCGATTCCTCTCCAGTGCTGACATGCATCTTGGGGTACTTCTGGAGTCTCCCCAGGGGAGTCAGTGCTCGCCTCGAGAGGGGGCATGCACGTGCGTCTCCCTTCCGAGCTGTAGCAGCAGTGTCGCGCTTCACTTCACGTGTATCAAGGGATCTGTGGCTTTCCCTCGAGGCTTTCCCACGAGGCTTTCCCACGAGGCTTCCCACAGGGCTGTCCCACGTGCCACCGTGGAGTGAGTCGATCCTCGGCTTGACAGTCGAGGCAGTGCTGGGAAAACAGGTTTCCCTGGAATGGACTGAGACATGTGGGGGCTCTGGGAATGGGGCCTGATCCTGGAGTTCTTCTCGCCTGTCCTGTGGAGAAGGCCTCCTCTTGAGATGCGACGGGAAAGCTAGGAATTCTTTCTCGACCACGCAGGGAAAGGATCCCTCCTCTCTAGCTAGCAGGCGGAAACGGGGCCACTATGGATATGGACGGGACTCTCTCCGATTCCTCTAGAGTGGAGACGGGTATGTCGGGAACTTCTTGAGTTACAGCAAGGGTGTGAAGGACCCTTTGGAAGTCCAGAGTTTAAGTGTGATTACCCCTAGTTGCTCAGCGGAAATGGGCCTCATCTCGCTGGAGGGAGAACTCCTGGATTTTCTGGAGTTGCGGCAGGTGCTCTCGACTTACGATGGGGACCTCAGAGACCCGCTCTGGTGGCCTCAGGAAAGGCCAGTCCGCATGCGAGTTGCTCGGGGCTCTCGGGATTCCTCTCCCGTCGATGCCGGGGCCTAAGACTGCCGGGAGCCAGTGTGAGGAAGCCCGCCCGTGACAAGGTTATGAGGAAGGAAGCTGACATACGCAAGGCGTGCTCAGACTTCAGGGACTCCTCTGGAAATTTTTAAGCATGTACCCCAGCAAAAATCTGCCGGTTTTTGTGCTGTGCTTTTTCACTCTTCTGACCTTTTCTGGAAAAAGTCAATTCAGCGCGTTAGTCTTCTGCATTTGAAAGAGTGTTTCAATCCAAAAACCCTCAGATGGCTTTCTAGCCTGCCTGTAGGACTCGTACAGCTGCGCTTGTGATTGTTTGAGGGCCTCCTGACCGCAGGAGGCACAGGAAGCTTAAAACATCCTAGGAATGCAGGAGCTTTCGAGGAGTCAAAATCTTTAGAATAGGACTGATTAAAAGTTTCATTTTTTGGGTCAATGCTTGCTGCCAAATTTTCATATCCTTTATTTTTAGATATAGTTGGAATATAGAAAAACAAGTAGTAGACCTGGTATTAGCAACATTAGATCTTTGAGTTAAGTACCTTCTTTGTTATAACCCACTGCACCTTTGTTCTATAGAGATGTAACTTTAATGCTTTAAGGAGATGCAGATTAAAGAAAAACACTTCAGGGGAAACAAAATTAACATTCATTAAGGAAGAGAGCCAAAAAGTGTTAACAAGCTCTTGGCCAGAAGATAATGTAAATCACCTGAGACCTTTTGTATACAAAATGATATACAGAAAGAATCTGGGTTGCGAACGCTACATAATTTTGTGTTATCCATTGATCTCCATGTTTTATCAAAAGTATAAAAGGCCTTCTGAACAATAAAGGAGGAGGCCAGGGGCCGGGGCCAGTTTCTCGGACCAGCTTCTCGAACTTAGTCTCTCAGCCTGGTTTCTTGGACTCTGGCTCCCCCCGTGTCTTTCTCTCTCTTTCTTCTTCTCTACTTCCTTCTCTCTGCTCTTTACTTTAACTTCAGGCTGAATCTCCACCTGGAGTGCGGAGGCTCGCCAGGTCTACTTACTTGCCCTGGCTGTTAAGACGCCACACGAAAGGGAGCTTAAGGCGAGGCACCCTTAGATATTCAAGCGGGCGCCGGTGGCCCAACGTAGGTGGTGCAAATTCCTTGTCTGGAATTTTATAGGCCTTCCGCGTAAACCAAGCTCTTCAGCCTCTTCCTCCACTTAATCTTCTTACTACACTATAGTTTCCTAATCTAATCTTACATTAATAAATAAACAAGTCTTTCCACACCAACGCCGTCCACCCTTCGAGTTCCTGGATCCACCGGGCTGGACCCCGGCCTAAGACCTTGTGTGGAGTCGGTGCCGGAACTGAGGTATCCTCTCCAGTGCTGACAAGGATCTTGGGGTTCTTCTGGAGTCTCCCAGGGGCGTCAGTCCTCGTCTCGATTGGGGGATGCACGTGCGCTTTCCTTCCGAGCTGTAGCAGCAGTGTCACGCTTCCCTTCGCGTGGATCAAGGATCTGTGGCTTTTCCTCGAGGCTTTCCACGAGGCTTCCCACAGGGCGGTCCCACGTGCCAGTGTGGTGTGAGTCGATCCTCGCTTGAAAGTCGAGCAGTGCAGGGAATACAGGTTTCCCTGGAATGGACTGAGACATCTGGGGGACTCTGGAATGGTGGCACGACCCTGGAGTTCCGCTTTCTTTTCTTTGGAGAGCGCCTCCTCTTGAGATGCGTTGGGAACACCGGGAATTCTTTCCCGACCACCAGGGAAAGGATCAATCTTCTCGAGCTATGAGGCGGAAACTGGGCTCCTCTGGATGTGGGCGGGACTCTCGTGCTTCCTCTCGAGTGGAGACGGGTATGTCGGGGAACTTCTTGAGTTGCAGCAAGGGTGTGAAGGACCCTTTGTAAGTTCCAGAGGTTAGTGTGATTAACCTCGAGACGCCTCAGCGGAAATGGGCCTCATCTCGCCTGGAGGGACAACCTCCTGGATTTTCTCGAGTTGCGGCAGGTGCTCTCGACTTACGATGGGGACTTCAGGGATCCGCTCTGGTGGCCTCAGGAAAGCCCAGTCCCCATGCGAGTTGCTCTGGGGCCTCTCGGGATTCCTCTCCCGTCGATGCCGGGGCCTAAGACCTTGTGTGGATTCGGTGCCGGAACCTGAGGATTCCTCTCCAGTTATGACATGGATCTTGGGGTACTTCTGGAGTCCCCCAGGGGTGTCAGTCCTCTTCTGGAGTGGGGCCATGCACGTGTGCTTTCTCCCGAGCTGTAGCAGCAGTGTCCCGCTTCCATTCGCATGGATCAAGGGATCTGTGGATTTCCCTCGATGCTTTCACACGAGGCTTTCGCACAGGGCTGTGCACGTGCCACCGTGGTGTGAGTCGATCCTCGGCTTGAAAGTCGAGCAGTGCAGGGAAAACAGGTTTCCCTGGAATGGACTGAGACATCTGGGGGACTCTGGGAATGGTGGACGACCCTGGTGTTCCTCTCGCCTTTCCTATGGAGATCGCCTCCTCTTGAAATGCACCGGGAACACTGGGAACTCTTTCCCGATTACTGAGGGATAGGATCCTCCTCTCGAGCTAGCAGGCGGAAACGGGGCTCCTCTGAATGTGGGCGGAACTCTCGTGCTTCTATCGAGTGGAAACGGGTATGTTGGGGATCTTATTGAGTTGCAGCAAGGGTGTGAAGGACCTTTGGAAATTCAAGAGGTTAGGTGTGATTAGCCTCGAGTCGCCTCAGCAGAAATGGGCCTAATCTCGCCTGGAAGGGAGAACCTCCTGGATTTTCTCGAATTGCGGCAGGTGCTCTCACTAACGACGGGGACCTCAGGGACCCGCTCTCGTGGCTCAGGAAAGGCCAGTCCCATGGAGTTGCTCGGGGAGACTCACGGGTTCCTCTCCCGTCGATGCTGGGGCCTAAGACCTTTGTGGAGTCGGTGCCGTAAAGTGAGGGTTCCTCTCCAGTGCTGACATGGATCTTGGGGTAATTCTGGAGTCTCCCAGGGGAGTCAGTCCTCGTCTCGAGTGGGGGCATGCACGTGTGCTTTCTCCCGAGCTGAAGCAGCAGTGTCACGCTTCCCTTCTCATGGATCAAAGCATCTGTGGCTTCCCTCGAGGCTTTCCCATGAGACTTTCCCACAGGCTTTCCCACAGGGCTGTCCCACGTGCCACTGTGGTGTGAGTCGATCCTCGGCTTGAAAGTCGAGGCAGTGCAGGGAAAACAGGTTTCCTGGAATGGACTGAGACATCTGGAAGACTCTGGGAATGGTGGCGCGACCCTGGAGTTCCTCTCTCCTTTCGTGTGGAGAGCGCCTCCTCTTGAGATGCGAAGGGAACGCCGGGAATTCTTTCCGACCACGAAGGGAAAGATCCTCCTCTCACGCTATGAGGCGGAAAAGGGCTCCTCTGGATGTGAGTGGGACTCTCGTGCTTCCTCTCGAGTGAAGACGGGTTTATCGGGGAACTTCTTGAGTTACAGCAAGGGTGTGAAGGACCCTTTGGAAGTTCCAGAGATTGGTGTAAATAGCCTGCGGACGCCTCAGTGGAAATGGGCCTCATTTCCCCTGGAGGGGAGAACCTCCTGCATTTTCTCGAGTTGGTGCAGGTGCTCTCGACTTACGACGGGGACATCAGGGACCGCTCTGGTGGCCTCAGGAAAGGCAGTCCCCATGCGAGTTGCTCGGGGCCTCTCGGGATTTCTCTCCGTCGATGCCGGGGCCTAAGACCTTGTGTGGAGTCGGTGCCGGAACCTGAGGTTTCCTCTCCAGTGCTGACATAGAACTTGGGGTACTTCTGGAGTCTCCCCAGGGGAGTCAGTCCTCGTCTCGAGTGGGGGCATGCAGGTGAGCTTTCCTCCAAGCTGTAGCAGCAGTGTCACGCTTCTCTTTCATGGATCAGGGATCTGTGGCTTTCCTCGAGAATTTCCCAAGGGCTGCCACGTGCCGCGTGGTGTGAGTGGATCCTCGTCCTGAAAGTCGAGCAGTGTAGGAACAGGTTTGCCTGAATGGACTGAGACATCTGGGGGACTCTCGAATGGTGGCACGACCCTGGAGTTCCTCTCGCCTTTCCTGTGGAGAGTGCCTCCTCTTGAGATGCGACGGGAACGCCAGGAATTCTTTCCCGACCATGCAGGGAAAGGATCCCTCCTCTCGAGCTAGGAGGCGAAACGGGGTTCCTCTAGATGTGGGCGGGACTCTCGTGCTTCCTCTCGAGTGGAGACGGGATATCGGCGAACTTCTTTAATTTTAGCAAGTGTGTGAAGGACCCTTTGAAAGTTCCAGTGTTTACGTGTGATTAGCCTGGAGCCGCCTCAGCAGAAAAGGGCCTCATCTCCCCTGGAGGGCAGAACCTCCTGGATTTTCTCGAGTTGCGGCAGGTGCTCTCGACTTACGAGGGGACTCAGGGACCCGCTCTGGTGGCCTCAGGAAAGGCCAGTCCCCATGCGAGTGCTCGGGGGCCTCTCAGGATTCCTCTCCCGTTGAAGCCTGGCCTAAGACCTTGTGTGGAGTCGGTGCCGGAACCTGAGGATTCCTCTCCCAGTGCTGACATGGATCTTGGGTACTTCTGGAGTCTCCCCAGGGGAGTCAGTCCTCGTCTCGAGTGGGGCATGCACCTGCGCTTTCCTCCGAGCTGTAGCAGCAGTGTTGAGCTTCCTTCGCGAGGATCAAGGGATCTGTGGCTTTCCCTCGAGGCTTTCCCACGACGCTTTCCACGATGCTTTCCACCAGGCTTTCCCACGAGGCTTTCCCACAGTGATGTCCCACGTGTCACCGTGGTGTCAGTCGATCCTCGGTTTGAAAGTCGAGGCAGTGCCGGGGAACAGGCTTCCCTGGAATGGACTGAGACATCTGGGTGACTCTAGAATGTGGCACGACCCTGGAATTCCTCTCGCCTTTACTGTGGAGAGCGCCCCCTCTTGACATGTGACGGGAACGCCGGAATTCTTTCCCGACCACGCAGGGAAAGGATCCCTCCTCTCGAGCTAGGAGACGTAATTGGGGCTCTCTGGATGTGGGCCGACTCTCGTGCTTCCTCTCGAATGGAGACGGGTATGTCGGGAAATTCTTGAGTTGCAGCAAGGTTGTGAAGGACCCTTTGGAAGTTCCAGAAGTTAGGTGTGATTAGCCTCCAGACGCCTCAGCGGAAATGGGTCTCATCTTGCCTGTAGGGGAGAACCTCCTGGATTTTCTCGAGTTGCGGGCTGGTGCTCTCGACTTACGCACGGGGACCTCAGGGACCCGCTCTGGTGGCCTCAGGAAAGGCCAGTCCCTTGCGAGTATGTTGGGGTCCTCTCGGGATTCCTCTCCCGTCTATGCCGGGGCCTAAGACCTTGTGTGGAGTCGGTGCCTGAACCTGAGGATTCCTCTCCAGTGCTGACATGGATCTTGGAGTACTTCTGGAGTATCCCCAGGGGAGTGAGTCCTCGTCTCGAGTCGGGGCATGCATGTGTGATTTCCTCCAAGCTGTAGCAGCAGTGTCACGCTTCCCTTCGCGTGGATCAAGGCCACCTGTGGCTTTCCCTCGAGGCTTTCCCACGAGGCTTTCCACAGGGCTGTCCCACGTGCCACTTGGTGTGTGTCGATGTCAATCCTCGGCTTGAAAGTCGAGGCAGTGCAGGGAAAACAGGTTTCCCTGGAATGGACTGAGACAACTTGGGAACTCTGGAAATGGTGGCACGACCCTGGAGTTCCTCTCGCCATTTCCTGTGGAGAGAGCCTCCTCTTGAGATGCGACGCGGAACGCCGGGAATTCTTTCCCAATCACGCAGGGAAAGGATCCCTCCTCTCGAACTAGGAGGCGGAAACGTGGCTCCTCTGGATGTGGGCGGGACTCTCGTGCTTTCTCTCGAGTGCAGACGGGTATGTTGGCGAACTTCTTGAGTTGCATATATGGTGTGAAGGACCTTTGGAAGTTCCAGAGGTTAGGTGTGATTAGCCTGGAGACGCCTCAGCGGAAATGGGCCTCATCTCGCCTGGAGGGGAGAACCTCCTGGATTTTCTCGAGTTGGGGCAGGTGCTCTCGACTTACGACGGGGACCTCAGGGACCCACTCTGGTTGCCTCAGGAAAGGCCAGTCCCCATGCGAGTTCCTCGGGGGACTCTCGGATTCCTCTCCCTTCGAAGCCTGGCCTAAGACCTTGTGTGGAGTCGGTGACTTAACCTGAGGATTCCTCTCCAGTGCTGACATGGATCTTAGGGTACTTCTGGAGTCTCCCCAGGGGAGTCAGTCCTCGTCTCGAGAGGGGGCATGCACGTGCGCTTTCCTCCCGAGCTGTAGCAGCACTGTCACGCTTCCCTTTGCGTGGATCAAGGGATCTGTGGCTTTCCCTCGAGGCTTTCGAGGCTTTCCCACGAGACTTTCCCAAGTGTCTTTCCCACGAGGCTTTCCCACAGGGCTGTCCCACGTTCCACCGTGGTGTGAGTCGATCCTCGGCTTGAGCGTCCAGGCAGTGCAGGGAAAGCAGGTTACCCTGGAATGGATTGAGACATCTGGGGACTCTGGGAATGGTGGCACGACCCTTGATTCCCTCTCACCTTTCATGTGGAGAGCACCTCCTTTTGAGATGCCACGGGAACGCCAGGAATTCTTTCCCGACCCTGCAGGGAAAGGATCCCTCCTCTCGAGCTAGGAGGCGGTAACGGGGCTCCTCTGGATGTGGGCGGGGACGCTCGAGCTTCCTCTCGAGTGGAGATGGGTATGACCGGGAACTTCTTGAGTTGCAGGAAGGTGTGAAGGACCCTTTGTAAGTTCCAGAGTTTAGGTGTGATTAGCCTTGAGACACCTCAGCAGAAGTGGGCCTCATCTCGCCTGGAAGGGAGAACCTCCTGGATTTTCTCAAGTTGTGGCAGGTGCTCTGGACTTAGGACGGGGAACACAGGGACCCGCTCTGGTGGCCTCAGGAAAGGCCAGTCCCATGCGAGTTGCTCGGGGCCTCTCGGTATTCCTCTCCCTTCGATACCGGGGCCTAAGACCTTGTGTGGAGTCGGTGCCGGAACCTGAGGATTCCTCTCCAGTGCTGACATGGATCTTGGGGTACTTCTGGAGTCTCCCCAGGGTAGTCAGTCCTTGACCTTGAACTTCAACTTGAACTTGACCTTGACGTTGAACTTGAACTTGACCTTGACCTTGAACTTGAACTTCACTTTGAACTTGAACTTGACCTTGACCTTGAACTTGACACTGAACTTGACCTTGACCTTGAACTTGAAGTTGACCTTGAACTTGAACTTAAACTTCAACTTGAGCTTGAGCTTGAACTTGAACTTGAACTTGACTTGACCTTGACCTTGAACTTGAACTTGACCTTGACCTTGACCAACAACGGGAGACCTCGAGATTTGCTCAGAGCACCGGAGGTCCAGAAGCAGGGGCCCTGTATCTCCCCTTCCCTTTGTGATCATTGCAAAGACATTCCTAGCTGATAGCGGGAGTGCCCCTGAAGAAGCAAGCGTGTGTGTTTGACACGACTGAGCCTTCCTGGCCTCAGCTCCACAAGGGGCCTTTCCTCTCGAAGTAGGCCCCATGTCCCCTTGGGGAGGGTGTCATGCCTCTTTTCTCCTCACTGCCAAAGGGTGGAGCCAAGCTCGCTCTGTCAGAGGTACAAAAAACAGCAAATTGAACGGATTTTCAAGCTCTTGCTAGGCTGCACCCTTTCAGGGGCCACTTTACTGAAACAGGTGCTCTGTGGCCCCTGGTTGGGTATGCAGGTCACAAAACAGGGGCAGATCCTGTCCAAGCCAAGAATTTTCCTGAAAGACCTAGGCTCACTAGAGCTCTCCTCCAGAGCAAAGGGATAGAGGGAGATGTATGGAGGAGTCTTTGCCTTTCCCTGTGAGTGTGGGGCTACTCCCTACGGCCCCAAGCTCAGGGATAACTGCCTCTAAGAAAGGAATGGCAAGAAGCGCTATTCTTGGAGTTGGGACAGGGAGTTCGCAGCATGTGGGGAAAGAAAGACTTCTTCGGGAAGAAGAGGCAACCACCGGGGGTGTGTTTGCAAGCCTCTATTTGGAAGGAACAGGTTTGCTTATTACATCTCAAGACCTCCAGATCTGCTCAGAGGACTGAAGTTCCAGAGACAGGGCCATGGATCTCCCCTTCCCTTTTGAGATCCTTGCAAAGACATTCTAGCAGATCGT
>NW_017218819.1:0-11703 GCF_001704415.2 Capra hircus | reverse complement strand
AGGCCCTGGGTTCCTCTCGACCCTTTCCTGTTGGCTGTTTGAGAGCGCCTTCCTCTTGAGATGCGACGGGAATGCCGGAATTCTTTCCCGACACGCAGGGAAAAGGATCCTCCTCTCGAGCTAGGAGCGGAAACGGGGCTCCTCTGGATGTGGGCGGGAACTCTCGTGCTTCCTCTCGAGTGGAGACAGGTATGTCGGGGAACTTCTTGAGTTGCAGCAAGGGTGTGAAGGACCCTTTGGAAGTTCCAGAGTTAGGTGTGATTAGCCTCGAGACGCCTCAGCGGAAATGGGCCTCATCTCGCCTGGAGGGGAGAATCTCCTGGATTTTCTCGAGTTGTGGCCGGTGCTCTCGACTTACGAATGGAACCTCTGGGACCCGCTCAGTGGCCTCAGAAAGGCCAGTCCCCATACGAGTTGCTCGGGGCCTCTCGGATTCCTCTCCCGACGATGCTGGGGCCTAAGACCTTGTGTGGAGTCGGTGCCCGAATCTGAGGATTTCTCTCCAGTGCTGACATGGATCTTGGGGTACTTCTGGAATCTCCCCAGAGGAGTCAGTCCTCGTCTCGAGTGGGGGCATGCACGTGCGCTTTCCTTTGAGCTGTAGCAGCACTGTCACGCTTCCCTTCGCGTGGATCAAGGGATCTGTGGCTGTGGCTTTCCCTCGAGGCTTTCCCAGGCTTTCCCACGAGCTTTCCCACAGGGCTATCCCACGTACCACCGTGTTGTGAGTCGATCCTCGCCTTGAATGTCGAGGCAGTGCAGGGAAAACAGGTTTCCGTGGAATGGACTGAGACATCTGGGGGACTCAGGGAAGGTGGCACGACCCTGGAGTTCTCTCGCTTTTCCTGTGGGGAGCGCCTCCACTTGAGATGCGACGGGAACGCCGGGAATTCTTTCCCGACCACGCAGGGAAATGATCCCTCCTCTAGAGCTAGGAGGCGGAAACGGGGCTCCTCTGGATGTGGGCGGACTCTCGTGCTTCCTCTCGAGTGGAGACGGGTATGTCGGGGAACTTCTTGAGTTGCAGTAAGGGTGTGAAGGACCCTTTGGAAGTTCCAGAAGTTAGGTGTGATTAGCCTCGAGACGCCTCAGTGGAAATGGGCCTCATCTCGCCTGGAGGGGAGAACCTCCTGGATTTTCTCGAGTTGGGCAGGTGCTCTCGACTTACGACGGGGACCTCAGGGACCCACTCCGTGGCCTCAGAAAGGCCAGTCCCATGCGAGTTGCTCGGGCCTCTCGGATTCCTCTCCCGACGATGCTGGGGCCTAAGGACCTTGTGTGGAGTCGGTGCCGGAATCTGAGGATTTCTCTCCAGTGCTGACATGGATCTTGGGGTACTTTCTGGAATCTCCCCAGAGGAGTCAGTCCTCGTCTCGAGTGGGGGCATGCACGTGCGCTTTCCTCCAGAGCTGTAGCAGCACTGTCACGCTTCCCTTCGCGTGGATCAAGGGATCTGTGGCTTTCCCTCGAGGCTTTCCCACGAGGCTTTCCCACGAGGCTTTCCCACGAGCTTTCCCACAGGGCTGTCCCAACGTGCCACCGTGGTGTGAGTCGATCCTCGGCTTGAAAGTCGAAGGCAGTGCAGGGAAAACACGTTTCCCTGGAGTGGACTGAGACATCTAGGGGACTCTGGGAATGGTGGCACGACCCTGGAGTTCCTCTCGCCTTTCCTGTGGAGAGCGCCCCCTCTTGAGCTGCGATGGGAAGGCCAGGAATTCTTTCCCGAACACGCAGGGAAAGGAACCCTCCTCTCGAGCTAGGAGGCGGAAACGGGGCTCCTCTGGATGTGGGCGGGACTCTCGTGCTTCCTCTCAAGTGGAGACGGGTATGTCGGGGAACTTCTTTGAGTTGCAGCAAGGGTGTGAAGGACCCTTTGGAAGTTCCAGAGGTTAGGTGTGATTAGCCTCGAGACGCCTCCGTGGAAATGGGCCTCATCTCGCCTGGATGGGAGAACCTCCTGGATTTTCTCGAGTTGCGGCAGGTGCTCTCGACTTACGACGGGGCCCTCAGGGACCCGCTCTGGTGGCCTCAGGAAAGGCCAGTCACCATACGAATTGCTTGGGGGCCTCTCGCAATTCCTCTCCCGTTGATGCTGCGGCCTAAGACCTTGTGTGGTGTCGGTTCCGGAACCTGAGGATTCCTCTCCAGTGGTGACATGGATCTTGGGGAACTTCTGGAGTCTCCCCAGGGGAGTCAGTCCTCGTCTCGAGTGGGGGGCATGCACGTGCGCTTTCCTCCCGATCTGTAGCATCAGTGTCGCACTTTCCTTCTCGTGGATCAAGGGATCTTTGGCTTTCCCCCGAGGCTTTCCCACGAGGCTTTCCCACGAGGCTTACCCACAGGGCTGTCCCAGGTGCCACCGTGGTGTGAGTCCATCCTCGGCTTGAACGTCGAGGCAATGCAGGGAAAGCAGGTTTCCCTGGAATGGACTGAGACATCTGGGGGACTCTGGGAATGGTGGCACAGCCCTGGAGTTCCTCTCGCCTTTCTTGTGGAGAGCGCCTCCTCTTGAGATGCGACGGGAACGCCGGGAATTCTTTCCCGACCACGCAGGGAAAGGATCCTCCTCTGGAGCTATGAGGCGGAAACGGGGCTCCTCTGGATGTGGGGCAACTCTCCTGCTTCCTCTCGAGTGGAGACCGGTATGTCGGGGAACTTCTTGAGTCGCAGCAAGGGTGTGAAGGACCCTTTGGAAGTTCCAGAGGTTAGGTGTGATTAGCCTCCAGACGCCTCAGCGGAAATGGGCCTCATCTCGCCTGGAGGGGAGAACCTCCTGGATTTTTTCGAGTTGCGGCAGGTGCTCTCGACTTACGAATGGAACTTCAGGGACCCGCTCTGGTGGCCTCAGGAAAGGCCAGTCCCCATGCGAGTTGCTCGGGGGCCTCTCGGGATTCCTCTCCCGTCGATGCCGGGGCCTAAGACCTTGTGTGGAGTCAATGCCGGAACCTGAGGATTCCTCTCCAGTGCCGACATGGATCTTCGGGGACTTCTGGAGTCTCCCCAGGGGCGTCAGACCTCGGCTCCAGTGGGGGCATGCACGTGCGCTTTCCTCCCGAGCTGTAGCAGCAGTGGTCACACTTCCCTTCGCGTGGATCTAGGGATCTGTGGCTTTCCCTCGAGTCTTTCCCAAGAGGCTTTCCCACGAGGCTTTCCCACAGGGCTGTCCAACGTGCCACCATGGTGTGAGTCGATCCTCGGCTTGAAAGTCGAGGCAGTGCAGGGAAAACACGTTTCCCTGGAGTGGACTGAGACATCTGGGGGACTCTGGAAATGGTGGCACGACCCTGGAGTTCCTCTCGCCTTTCCTGTGGAGAGCGCCCCCTCTTGAGCTGCGATGGGAAGGCCAGGAATTCTTTCCCGAACTCGCAGGGAAAGGAACCCTCCTCTCGAGCTAGGAGGCGGAAACGGGGCTCCTCTGGATGTGGGCGGGACTCTCGTGCTTCCTCTCTAGTGGAGACGTGTATGTCGGGGAACTTCTTGAGTTGCAGCAAGGGTGTGAAGGACCCTTTGGAAGTTCCAGAGGTTAGGTGTGATTAGCCTCGAGACGCCTCAGCGGAAAAGGGCCTCATCTCCCCTGGAGGGGAGAACCTCCTGGATTTTCTCGAGTTGCGGCAGGTGCTCTCAACTTACGACGGGGACCTCAGGTACCCGCTCTGGTGGCCTCAGGAAAGGCCAGTCCGCATGCGAGTTGCTCGGGGGCCTCTCGGGATTCCTCTCCCGTCGATGCCGGGGCCTAAGACTGCCAGGAGCCAGTGTGAGGAAGCCCGCCCGTGACAAGGTTATGAGGAAGGAAGCTGACATACGTAACGCGTGCTCAGACTTCATGGACCCCTCTGGAAATTTTTAAGCATGTACCCCAGCAAAAATCTGCCGGTTTTTGTGCTCTGCTTTTTCACTCTTCTGACCTTTTCTGGAAAAAGTCAATTCAGGGCGTTACTCTTCTGCATTTGAAAGAGTGTTTCAATCCAAAAACCCTCTGATGGCTTTCTAGCCTGCCTGTAGGACTCGTACAGCTGCGCTTGTGATTGTTTGAGGCCTCCTGACCGCAGGAGGCACAGGAAGCTTAAAACATCCTAGGAATGCAGGAGCTTCCGAGGAGTCAAAATCTTTAGAATAGGACTGATTAAAAGTTTCATTTTTTGTGTCAATGCTTGCTGCCAAATTTTCATATCCTTTGTTTTTAGATATAGTTGGTATATAGAAAAACAAGTAGTAGACCTGGTATTAGCAACATTAGATCTTTGAGTTAAGTACCTTCTTTGTTATAACCCACTGCACCTTTGTTCTATAGAGATGTAACTTTAATGCTTTAAGGAGATGCAGATTAAAGAAAAACACTTCAGGGGAAACAAAATTAACATTCATTAAGGAAGAGAGCCAAAAAGTGTTAACAAGCCTCTTGGCCAAAAGATAATGTAAATCACCTGAGACCTTTTGTATACAAAATGATATACAGAAAGAATCTGGGTTGCGAACACTACATAATTTTGTGTTATCCATTGATCTCCATGTTTTATCAAAAGTATAAAAGGCCTTCTGAACAATAAAGGAGGAGGCCAGGGGCGGGGGCCAATTTCTCGGACCAGCTTCTCGAACTAGTCTCTCAGCCTGGTTTCTTTAGACTCTGGCTCCCCCCGTGTCTTTCTCTCTCTTTCTTCTTCTCTACCTTTCCTTCTCACTGCTCTTTACTTTAACTTCAGGCTGAATCTCCACCTGGAGTGTGGAGGCTTGCCAGGTCTACTTACTTGCCCTGGCTGTTAAGACCCGCACGAAAGGGAGCTTAAGGCGAGGCACCCTTAGATATTCAAGCGGGCGCTGGTGGCCCAACGTAGGTGGTGCAAATTCCTTGTCTGGAATTTTACTGGCCGTCCGCGTAAACCAAGCTATTCAGCCCTCTTCCTCCACTTAATCTTCTTACTACACTATAGTTTCCTAATCTAATCTTACATTAATAAATAAACAAGACTTTTCACGCCAACGCCGTCCACCCTTCAAATTCCCTGGATCCACCGGGGCTGGACCCCGGCATAAGACCTTGAGTGGAGTCGGTGCCGGAACCTGAGGATTCCTCTCCAGTGCTGACATGGATCTTGGGGGTACTTCCTGAGTCTCCCCAGGGGAGTCAGTCCTCATCTCGAGTGGAGGCATGCACGTGCGATTTCCTCCCGAGCTGTAGCAGCAGTGTCACGCTTCCCTACGCATGCATCAAGGGATCTGTGGCTTTCCCTCGAGTCATTCCCACGAGGCTTTCCCACAGGGCTGTCCCACGTGCCACCGTGGTGTGAGTCGATCCTCGGCTTGAAAGTCGAGGCAGTGCAGGGAAAACAGGTTTCCCTGGAATGGACTGAGACATCTGGGGGACTCTGGGAATGGTGGCACGACCCTGGAGTTCCTCTCGCCTTTCCTGCGGAGAGCCCTCCTCTTGAGATGCGACGGAAACGCCGGGAATTCTTTCCCAACCACGCAGGAAATGGATCCCTCCTCTCGAGCTAGGAGGCGGAAACGGGGCTCCTCTGGATGTGGGCGAGACTCTCGTGCTTCCTCTCGAGCGGAGACGGGTATGTCGGGGAACTTCTTGAGTTGCAACCAGGGTGTGAAGGACCCTTTGGAAGTTCCAGATGTTAGGTGTGATTTGCCTGGAGACGCCTCAGCGGAAATGGGCCTCATCTCGCCTGGAGGGGAGAACCTCCTGGATTTTCTCGAGTTGCGGCAGGTTCTCTTGACTTACGGCGGGGACCTCAGGGACCCGCTCTGGTGGCCTCAGGAAAGGCCAGTCCCCATGCGAGTTGCTCGGGGGCCACTCGGGATTCCTCTCCCGTCGGTGCTGGGGCCTAAGATCTTGTGTCAAGTGGGTGCGGAACCTGAGGATTCCTCTCCACTTCTGACATGGATCTTGGGGTACTTCTGGAGTCTCCCCAGGGGAGTCAGTCCTCGTCTCGAATGGTGTCATGCACGTGCGCTTTCCTCCCGAGCTGGAGAAGCAGTGTCGAGCTTCCCTTCGCGTGGATCAAGGGATCTGTGGCTTTCCCTCGAGGCTTTCCCACGAGGCCTTCCCACGAGGCTTTCCCACGAGGTTATCCCAGGAGGCTTTCCCACAGGGCAGTCCCACGTGCCACCGTGGTGTGAGTCGATCCTCGGCTTGAAAGTCGAGGCAGTGCAGGGAAAACAGTTTTGTCTGGAATCGACTTGACATCTGGGGGACTCTGGGAATGGTGGCACGACGCTGGAGTTCTTCTTGCCTTTCCTGTGGAGAGCGCCTCCTCTTGAGTTGCGACGGGAACACTGGGAATTCTTTCCCGACCAAGCAGGGAAAGGATCCCTCCTCTCGAGCTAGGAGGCAGAGACGGGTCTACTCTGGATGTGGGCGGGACTCTCGTGCTTCCTCTCGAGTGGAGACGGGTAAGTCGGGGAACTTTTTGAGTTGCAGCAAGGGTGTGAAGGACCCTTTGGAAGTTCCAGAGGTTAGGTGTGATTAGACTCGAGAAGCCTCAGCGGAAATGGGCCTCATCTCGCTTCGAGGGGAGAACTTCATGGATTTTCTCGAGTTGAGGCAGGTGGTCTCGACTTACGACGGGGAACTCTGCGAACCGCTCAGGTGGCCTCAGGAAAGGCCAGTCCCCATGCGAGTTGCTCGGGGAACTCTCGGGATTCCCCTCCCATCGATGCCGAGGCCTAAGACCTGTGTGGAGTCGGTGCTGGAACATGAGGATTCCTCTCCAGTGCTGACATGGATCTTGGGGTACTTCTGAAGTCTCCCCAGGGGAGTCAGTCTTCGTCTCCGTGTGGGGATATGCACGTGCGCTTTCCTCTCGAGCTGTAGCAGCAGTGTCACACTTCCCTTTGCGAGGATCAAGGGATCAGGGGCTTTCCCTGGAGGATTTCCACGAGGCTTTCCCACGAGGCTTTCCCACGAGGCTTTCCCACGAGGCTTTCCCACGAGGCTTTCCCACAGGGCTGTCCCACGTGCCACCGAGGTGTGAGTCGATCCTCCGCCTGAAAGTCGAGGCAGTGCAGGGAAAACATGTTTCCCTGGAATGGACTGAGACATCTGGGGCACTCTGGAAATGGTGGCACGACCCTGGAGTTCCTCTCGACTTTCCTGTGGAGAGCGCCTCCTCTTGAGATGCGACGGGAACGCCGGGAATTCTTTCCAGACCACGCAGGGAAAGGATCCCTACTCTCGAGCTAGGAGGCGGAAACGGGGCTCCTCTGGATGTGGGCGGGACTCTCGTGCTTCCTCTCGAGTGGAGACGGGTATGTCGGGGAACTTCTTGAGTTGCAGCTAGGGTGTGAAGGACCCTTTGAAAGTTCCAGGGTTAGATGTGATTAGCCTCGAGACCCCTCAGCAGAAATGGGCCTCATCTCGCCTGGAGGGGAGAACCTCCTGGATTTTCTCGAGTTACAACAGGTGCTCTCGACTTTCGACGGGGACCTCAGGGACCCGCTCTGGTGGCCTCAGGAAAGGCCAGTCCCCATGCGAGTTGCTCGGGGGCCACTCGGGATCCCCCTCCCATCGATGGTGGTGCCTAAGACCTTGAATGGAGTCGGTGCCGGATCCTGAGGATTTCTCTCCAGTGCTGACATGGACCTCGGGGTACTTCTGGAGTCTCCCCAGGGGAGTCAGTCCTCGTCTCGGTTGGGGGCATGCACGTGCGCTTTCCTCTCGACTGTATCAGCAGTGTCACGTTTCCCTTCGCTTGGATCAAGGGATCAGGGGCTTTCCCACGAGGTTTCCCACAAGGCTTTCCCACGAGGCTTTCCCACAGGGCTGTCCCACGTGCCACCGGTGGTGTGAGTCGATCCTCGGCTTGAAAGTCGAGGCAGTGCAGGGAAAACATGTTTCCCTGTAATGGACTGAGACATATGGGGGACTCTGGGAATGGTGGCATGACCCTGGAGTTCCTCTCGCCATTCCTGTGGAGAGCGCCTCCTCTTGAGATGCGACGGTAACACCAGGAATTCTTTCCTAACCACGCAGGGAAAGGATTCCTCCTCTCGAGGTATGAGGCGGAACGGGGCCGAGGGGCGGGACTCTCGTGCTTCATCTCGAGTGGAGACGGGTATGTCGGGGAACTTCTTGAGTTGCAGCAAGGTTGTGAAGGACCCTTTGGAAGTTCCAGATGTTAGGTGTGATTAGACTCAAGACGCCTGAGCGGAAATGGGCCTCATCTCGCCTGGAGGGGAGAACCTCCTGGATTTTTTCGAGTTGCGGCAGGTGCTCTCGACTTACGACGGGGACCTCAGGGACCCGCTCTGGTGGACTCAGGAAAGACCAGTCCCCATGTGAGTTGCTCGGGGGCCTCACGGGATTCCTCTCCCATCGATGCCGGGGCTTAAGACCTTGTGTGGAGTCACTGCCGGAACCTGAGGATTCCTCTCCAGTGCTGAATGGATCTTGGGGTAATTCTGGAGTCTCCCCAGGGGAGTCAGTCCTCATCTCGAGTGGTGGCATGCACGTGCGCTTTCCTCCCGAGCTGTATCAGCAGTGTTACGCTTCCCTTCGCGTGGATTAAGGGATCTGTGGCTTTCCCTCCAGGCTTTCCCACGAGGATTTCCCACGAGACTTTCCCACAGGGCTGTCCCACATGCCACCGTGGTGTGTGTCGATCCTCGCTTTGAACGTCGACGCAGTGCAGGGAATACAGGTTTCCCTGGAATGGACTGAGACATGTGGGGGACTCTGGGAATGGTGGCACGACCCTGGAGTTCCTCTCACCTTTCCTGTGGAGAGCGCCTCCTCTTGAGATGGGACGGGAACGCTGGGAATCTTTCCCCAACACGCAGGGTAAGGATCCCTCCTCTCGAACTAGGAGACGGAAACAGGGCTCCTCTGGATGTTGGCGGAACTCTCGTGCTTCCTCTCGAGTGGAGACGGGTATGTCGGGGAACTTCTTGAGTTGCAGCAAGGGTGTGAAGGACCCTTTGGAAGTTCCAGATGATAGATGTGATTAGCCTCGAGACGCCTCAGCGGAAATGGGCCTCATCTCGCCCTGCAGGGGAGAACCTCCTGGATTTTCTCGAGTTGCGGCAGGTGCTCTCGACTTACGACGGGGACCTCAGGGACCCGCTCGGGTGGCCTCAGGAAAGGCCAGTCCCCATGCGAGTTGCTCGGGGGCCTCTCGGGATTCCTCTCCCTTCCGATGCCGGGGCCTAAGACCTTGTGTGCAGTCGGTGCCAGAACCTGAGGATTCCTCTCCAGTGATGACATGGATCTTGGGGTACTTCTGGAGTCTCCCCAGTGGAGTCAGTCCTCGTCTCGAGTGGGGGCATGCACGTGCGCTTTCCTCCCGAGCTGTAGCAGCAGTGTCACGCTTCCCGTAGCGTGGATCAAGGGATCTGGTGTCTTTCCCTCTAGGCTTTCCCACGAAGCTTTCCCACGAGGCTTTCCCACAGGGCTGTCCCACGTGCCACCGGGGTGTGAGTCGATCTTTGGCTTGAAAGTCGAGGCAGTGCAGGGAAAACAGGTTTCCCTGGAATGGACTGAGACTTCAGGGGGACTCTGGGAATGGTGGCAGGACCTTGGAGATCCTCTCGCCTTTCCTTTGGAGAGCGCCTCCTCTTGAGATGCTACGGGAACGCCGGGAATTCTTTCCGGACCACGCAGGGAAAGGATCCCTCCTCTCGAGCTAGGAGGCGGAAACGGGTCTCCTCTGGATGTGGGGGGAACTCTCATGCTTCCTCTCGAGTGGAGACGGGTATGTCGGGGAACTTCTTGAGTTGCATCAAGGGTGTGAAGGACCCTTTGGAAGTTCCAGATGTGAGGTGTGATTAGCCTCTGAGATGCCTCAGCGGAAATCGGCCTCATCTCGCCTGGAGTGGAGAACCTCCTGAATTTTCCTTGAATTGCGGCAGGTTCTCTCGACTTACGACGGGGACCTCAGGAACCCGCTCTGGTGGCCTCAGGAAAGGCCAGTCCCCATGCGAGTTGCTCGGGCCTCTCGGGATTCCTCTCCGTCGATGCCGGGGCCTAAGACCTTTGTGGAGACGGTGCCGCGAACCTGAGGATTCCTCTCCAGTGCTGACATTGAACTTGGGGTACTTCTGAAGTCTCCCCAGGGGATCAGTCCTCATCTCGAGTGCGGATATGCATGAGCGCTTTCCTCCCGAGCTTTAGCCAGCAGTGTCAAGCTTCCCTTCGCGTGGATCAAGGGATCTGTGCTTTCCCTCGAGGCTTTCCCACGAGCTTCCCTCGAGGCTTTCGCAGGCTTTCCACGAGGCTTTCCCACAGGGCTGTCCCACGTGCCACCGTGGTGTGAGTCGATCCTCGGCTTGAAAGTCGAGGCAGTGCAGGAAAACAGGTTTCCCTGGAATGGACTGAGACATCTGGGGGACTCTGGGAATCGTGGCACGACCCTGGAGTTCCTCTCGCCTTTCCTGTGGAGAGCGCCTCCTCTTGAGATGCGACGCGAACGCCGGGAATTCTTCCCGACCACGCAGGGAAAGGATCCCTCCTCTCGAGCTAGGAGGCGGAAACGGGTCTCCTCTGGATGTGGGGGAACTCTCATGCTTCCTCTCGAGTGGAGACGGGTATGTCGGGGAACTTCTTGAGTTGCGATCAAGGGTGTGAAGGACCCTTTTGGAAGTTCCAGAGGTGAGGTGTGATTAGCCTCGAGACGCCTCAGAGCGAAAATGGGCCCCATCTCGCCTGGAGGGGAGAACCTCCTGGATTTCTCGAGTTGCGGCAGGTGCTCTCGACTTATGACGGGGACCTCAGGGACCGCTCTGCTGGCCTCAGGAAAGGCCAGTCCCCATGCGAGTTTGCTCGTGGGCCTCTCGGGATTCCTCTCCCTTTAATGACGGGCCTAAGACCTTGTGTGGAGTCTGTGCCGCAAACCTGAGTACTCCTCTCCTAGTGCTGACATGGATCTTGCGGTACTTCTGGAGTGTCACCAGGGGAGTCAGTCCTCGTCTCGAGTGGGGGCTTGCACGTGTGCTTTCCGCCCGAGTTGTAGCAGCAGTGTCACGCCTCCCTTCGCGCTGGATCAAGGGATCTGTGGCATTGCCTCGAGGCTTTCCCACCACACAGGCTGTCTGTCCACGTGCCAGCATGTTTGTGAGTAGATCCTCGGCGTGAAAGTGAGGGAGTGCAGGGAAAACAGTTTTCCTGGAATGGACTGAAACATCTTGGGGACTCTGGCAGTGGTGGCCGAACCTGGAGATCCTCTCGCCTTTCCTGTGGAGAGTGCCTCCTCTTCAGATGCGACGGGAACACCGGGAATTCTTTCCCGACCACGCAGGGAAAGGGGAATTCTTTCCCGACCACGCAGGGAAAGGATCCCTCCTCTTGAGCTAGAGGCAGAAACGGGCCCCTCTGGATGTGGGCGGACTCTCGTGCTTCCCCTCGAGTGGAGATGGGTATGTCGGGGAACATCTTGAGTTGCAGCAAGGGTGTGAAGGACCTTTGGAAGTTTCAGAGGTTAGGTGTGTGATTAGCCTCGAGACGCCTCAGCGGAAATGGGCCTCATCTTGCCTGGAGGGGAGAAACTCCTGGATTTTCTCGAGTTGCGGCAGTGCTCTCGACTTATGAAGGGGCCTCAGGACCCGCTCTGGTGGCCTCACAAAAGACCAGTCCCCATGCGAGTTGCTCCGGGACCTCTCGGATTGCTCTCCTGTCGTTTCCGGGCCTAAGACCTAGTGTGGAGTTGGTGCGGAAACCTGAGGTTCCTCTCCAGTGATAACATGGATCTTGGATACTTCTGGTCT
>NW_017218818.1:0-11703 GCF_001704415.2 Capra hircus | reverse complement strand
GCCCCCGCCTGATAGGCGAGTGCACAGCCAGCAGGGAAGCGAGCCTCCTCGGGGGAAGAGGAGGCAGCAAGTCCCGTCAAGCTGAAATCCCTGCTTACACGAAGCTAAGTGCGACTCCAGTACGGCAGATCTCTAGCTCTGTTCAGAGGCCCGATCTGGCAGAGTTCCTGGCACCAAGATGCTCTGCCATAGGCGAGCCTTGCGCAGACTTGCCTTGCTTTAAGGCTCCCTCCCCAGGAAGGAGCAGGCTGTGTGAGGCTCGGAAACGCCACTGGCGCCTTCCTGGCTTCAGCTCTACCCCTGCCTTGCCTTTGCACTTAGGTCCCAAGCGTCCTTGAGGAGGGCTTAGGGGCTGGTGGTTGCACACTGCCAAGGGCTCCAGCAGTGAAAGCTCTGTCAGAGGGAAGCGAAGGGCAACAGCAGGGCTCCTTCAGCGGTTCCTTGGCCGCCCAGACAAAGCTCCGCACGGAGAGCACCAGGTTCCAAGGGCCCCTGGCTGGGTTTTGCATCCCCACACTCCCAGAGGCTGACTCCGTGGGTGCCTAGAAAGTGTGTGAGAGACGTAGGTTCCCTAGCACTCCCTCCCCAGCAGAGACATGTGCAGGTGGTTGGGGCCTTATCCTGCGTGTCTGGGTTCCCGCCCACAGCCCCAACTCAGGGGAAGCAGCCCCTGAGGCAAGACCTGCTGGAGGAGCCCTGCGCGCCCGCCTGATAGGCGAGAGCACAGCCAGCAGTGTAGCGAGCCTCCTCGGAGAAAGAGGAGGCAGCCGAGCCCAGTCAAGAGGAAAGCCCTGCTTGCACGGAGCTAAGTGGGCCTCCAGTACGGCAGAGCTCTAGCTCTGCTCAGAGCCCCGATCTGGCAGAGTTTCTGGCGCGAGGCTGCTCGCCGGGGGCTCGCCTTGCCCAGACTTGCCTTGCTTTTAGGCTCCCTCCCAGGAAGGAGCTGTCTGAGCGAGCCTGGGAGACGCCACTGGTGCCTTCCTTGCCTCAGCTCCAATCCTGCCTTGCCTTTGCACATAGGTGCCAGGCGTCGTTGGGGAGGGCTTAGGGGGTGGTGGGTTGCACACTGCCAAGGGCTTCAGCAGTGAGAGCTCTGTCAGAGGGAAGGGAAGGGCAACTGCAGGGCTCCTCCAGCGGTTTCTAGGCCGCCTAGAATCAGCGCCGCACCGAGAGCACCAGGCTCCCAGGGCCCCTGGCTGGGGTTTTCAGCCCCGCACACACGGAGGCTGATTCCTTGGGTGCCCAGAAAGTGTATGACAGACGTAGGTTCCCTAGCACTCTCCTCCCCAGCAGAGACATGTGCAGGTGTTTGGGGCCTGATCCTGCGTGTCTGGGTTCCTGCCCACAGCCCCAACTCAGGGGAAGCAGCCCCTGAGGCAAGACCTGCTGGAGGAGCCCTGCGCCCCCGCCTGATAGGCGAGTGCACAGCCAGCAGGGAAGCGAGCCTCCTCGGGGGAAGAGGAGGCAGCAAGTCCCCGTCAAGCTGAAATCCCTGCTTACACGAAGCTAAGTGCCTCCAGTACGGCAGATCTCTAGCTCTGTTCAGAGGCCCGATCTGGCAGAGTTCCTGGCACCAAGATGCTCTGCCATAGGCGAGCCTTGCGCAGACTTGCCTTGCTTTAAGGCTCCCTCCCCAGGAAGGAGCAGGCTGTGTGAGGCTCGGAAACGGCGGCCTTCCTGGCTTCAGCTCTACCCTGCCTTGCCTTTGCACTTAGGTCCCAAGCGTCCTTGAGGAGGGCTTAGGGGCTGGTGGGTTGCACACTGCCAAGGGCTCCAGCAGTGAAAGCTCTGTCAGAGGGAAGCGAAGGGCAACAGCAGGGCTCCTTCAGCGGTTCTTGGCCGCCCAGACAAAGCTCCGCACGGAGAGCACCAGGTTCCAAGGGCCCCTGGCTGGGTTTTGCATCCCACACTCCCAGAGGCTGACTCCGTGGGTGCCTAGAAAGTGTGTGAGAGACGTAGGTTCCCTAGCACTCTCCTCCCCAGCAGAGACATGTGCAGGTGGTTGGGCCTTATCCTGCGTGTCTGGGTTCCCGCCCACAGCCCCAACTCAGGGGAAGCAGCCCCTGAGGCAAGACCTGCTGGAGGAGCCCTGCGCGCGCCCCTGATAGGCGAGAGCACAGCCAGCAGTGTAGCGAGCCTCCTCGGGAGAAGAGGAGGCAGCCGAGCCCAGTCAAGAGGAAAGCCCTGCTTGCACGGAGCTAAGTGGCCTCCAGTACGGCAGAGCTCTAGCTCTGCTCTCAGAGCCCCGATCTGGCAGAGTTCCTGGCGCGAGGCTGCTCTGCCGGGGGCTAGCCTTGCCCAGACTTGCCTTGCTTTTAGGCTGCCTCTCCAGGAAGGAGCAGGCAGCAGGAGCCTGGGAGTCGCCCACTGGCGCCTTTCTTGCCTCAGCTCCAATCCTGCTTGCCTTTGCACTTAGGTCCCAGTCCTCCTTAAGGAGAGCTTAGGGGCTGGTGGGTTGCACACTGCCAAGGGCTCCAGCAGTGAGAATTCTGTCAGAGGGAAGGGAAGGGCAACTGCAGGGCTCCTCCAGCGGTTGCTTGGCCGCCCAGATTCAGCGCCACACGGAGAGCACCAGGCTCCCAGGGCCCTGGCTGGGGTTTTCAGCCCCGCACACACGGAGGCTGATTCCTTGGGTGCCCAGAAAGTGTATGACAGACGTAGGTTCCCTAGCACTCTCCTCCCCAGCAGAGACATGTGCAGGTGTTTGGGGCCTGATCCTGCGTGTCTGGGTTCCTGCCCACAGCCCCAACTCAGGGGAAGCAGCCCTGAGGCAAGACCTGCTGGAGGAGCCCTGCGCCCCGCCTGATAGGCGAGTGCACAGCCAGCAGGGAAGCGAGCCTCCTCGGGGGAAGAGGAGGCAGCAAGTCCCCGTCAAGCTGAAATCCCTGCTTACACGAAGCTAAGTGCGACTCCAGTACGGCAGATCTCTAGCTCTGTTCAGAGGCCCGATCTGGCAGAGTTCCTGGCACCAGATGCTCTGCCATAGGCGAGCCTTGCGCAGACTTGCCTTCTTTAAGGCTCCCTCCCCAGGAAGGAGCAGGCTGTGTGAGGCTCGGAAACGCCACTGGCGCCTTCCTGGCTTCAGCTCTACCCCTGCCTTGCCTTTGCACTTAGGTCCCAAGCGTCCTTGAGGAGGGCTTAGGGGCTGGTGGGTTGCACACTGCCAAGGGCTCCAGCAGTGAAAGCTCTGTCAGAGGGAAGCGAAGGGCAACAGCAGGGCTCCTTCAGCGGTTCCTTGGCCGCCCAGACAAAGCTCCGCACGGAGAGCACCAGGTTCCAAGGGCCCCTGGCTGGGTTTTGCATCCCCACACTCCAGAGGCTGACTCCGTGGGTGCCTAGAAAGTGTGTGAGAGACGTAGGTTCCCTAGCACTCTCCTCCCCAGCAGAGACATGTGCAGGTGGTTGGGCCTTATCCTGCGTGTCTGGGTTCCCGCCCACAGCCTCAACTCAGGGGAAGCAGCCCCTGAGGCAAGACCTGCTGGAGGAGCCCTGCGCGCCCCGCCTGATAGGCGAGAGCACAGCCAGCAGTGTAGCGAGCCTCCTCGGGAGAAGAGGAGGCAGCCGAGCCCAGTCAAGAGGAAAGCCCTGCTTGCACGGAGCTAAGTGGGCCTCCAGTACGGCAGAGCTCTAGCTCTGCTCAGAGCCCCGATCTGGCAGAGTTTCTGGCGCGAGGCTGCTCGGCCGGGGGCTCGCCTTGCCCAGACTTGCCTTGCTTTTAGGCTCCTCCCCCAGGAAGGAGCTGTCTGAGCGAGCCTGGGAGACGCCACTGGTGCCTTCCTTGCCTCAGCTCCAATCCTGCCTTGCCTTTGCACATAGGTGCCAGGCGTCGTTGGGGAGGGCTTAGGGGGTGGTGGGTTGCACACTGCCAAGGGCTTCAGCAGTGAGAGCTCTGTCAGAGGGAAGGGAAGGGCAACTGCAGGGCTCCTCCAGCGGTTTCTAGGCCGCCTAGAATCAGCGCCGCACCGAGAGCACCAGGCTCCCAGGGCCCCTGGCTGGGGTTTTCAGCCCCGCACACACGGAGGCTGATTCCTTGGGTGCCCAGAAAGTGTATGACAGACGTAGGTTCCCTAGCACTCTCCTCCCCAGCAGAGACATGTGCAGGTGTTGGGGCCTGATCCTGCGTGTCTGGGTTCCTGCCCACAGCCCCAACTCAGGGGAAGCAGCCCTGAGGCAAGACCTGCTGGAGGAGCCCTGCGCCCCCGCCTGATAGGCGAGTGCACAGCCAGCAGGGAAGCGAGCCTCCTCGGGGGAAGAGGAGGCAGCCCAGCCCCGTCAAGTTGAAAGCCCTGCTTGCACGGAGCTAAGTGCGCCTCCAGTACGGCAGAGCTCTAGCTCTGCTCAGAGCCCCGATCTGGCAGAGTTCCTGGCGCGAGGCTGCTCTGCCGGGGCTAGCCTTGCCCAGACTTGCCTTGCTTTTAGGCTGCCTCTCCAGGAAGGAGCAGGCAGCAGGAGCCTGGGAGTCGCCACTGGCGCCTTTCTTGCCTCAGCTCCAATCCTGCCTTGCCTTTGCACTTAGGTCCCAGTCCTCCTTAAGGAGAGCTTAGGGGCTGGTGGGTTGCACACTGCCAAGGGCTCCAGCAGTGAGAATTCTGTCAGAGGGAAGGGAAGGGCAACTGCAGGGCTCCTCCAGCGGTTGCTTGGCCGCCCAGATTCAGCGCCACACGGAGAGCACCAGGCTCCCAGGGCCCCTGGCTGGGGTTTTCAGCCCCCACACACGGAGGCTGATTCCTTGGGTGCCCAGAAAGTGTATGACAGACGTAGGTTCCCTAGCACTCTCCTCCCCAGCAGAGACATGTGCAGGTGTTTGGGGCCTGATCCTGCGTGTCTGGGTTCCTGCCCACAGCCCCAACTCAGGGGAAGCAGCCCCTGAGGCAAGACCTGCTGGAGGAGCCCTGCGCCCCCGCCTGATAGGCGAGTGCACAGCCAGCAGGGAAGCGAGCCTCCTCGGGGAAGAGGAGGCAGCAAGTCCCCGTCAAGCTGAAATCCCTGCTTACACGAAGCTAAGTGCGACTCCAGTACGGCAGATCTCTAGCTCTGTTCAGAGGCCCGATCTGGCAGAGTTCCTGGCACCAAGATGCTCTGCCATAGGCGAGCCTTGCGCAGACTTGCCTTGCTTTAAGGCTCCCTCCCCAGGAAGGAGCAGGCTGTGTGAGGCTCGGAAACGCCACTGGCGCCTTCCTGGCTTCAGCTCTACCCCTGCCTTGCCTTTGCACTTAGGTCCCAAGCGTCCTTGAGGAGGGCTTAGGGGCTGGTGGGTTGCACACTGCCAAGGGCTCCAGCAGTGAAAGCTCTGTCAGAGGGAAGCGAAGGGCAACAGCAGGGCTCCTTCAGCGGTTCCTTGGCCGCCAGACAAAGCTCCGCACGGAGAGCACCAGGTTCCAAGGGCCCCTGGCTGGGTTTTGCATCCCCACACTCCCAGAGGCTGACTCCGTGGGTGCCTAGAAAGTGTGTGAGAGACGTAGGTTCCCTAGCACTCTCCTCCCCAGCAGAGACATGTGCAGGTGGTTGGGGCCTTATCCTGCGTGTCTGGGTTCCCGCCCACAGCCCAACTCAGGGGAAGCAGCCCCTGAGGCAAGACCTGCTGGAGGAGCCCTGCGCGCCGCCTGATAGGCGAGAGCACAGCCAGCAGTGTAGCGAGCCTCCTCGGGAGAAGAGGAGGCAGCCGAGCCCAGTCAAGAGGAAAGCCCTGCTTGCACGGAGCTAAGTGGCCTCCAGTACGGCAGAGCTCTAGCTCTGCTCAGAGCCCCGATCTGGCAGAGTTTCTGGCGCGAGGCTGCTCGGCCGGGGCTCGCCTTGCCCAGACTTGCCTTGCTTTTAGGCTCCTCCCCAGGAAGGAGCTGTCTGAGCGAGCCTGGGAGACGCCACTGGTGCCTTCCTTGCCTCAGCTCCAATCCTGCCTTGCCTTTGCACATAGGTGCCAGGCGTCGTTGGGGAGGGCTTAGGGGTGGTGGGTTGCACACTGCCAAGGGCTTCAGCAGTGAGAGCTCTGTCAGAGGGAAGGGAAGGGCAACTGCAGGGCTCCTCCAGCGGTTTCTTGGCCGCCTAGAATCAGCGCCGCACGGAGAGCACCAGGCTCCCAGGGCCCCTGGCTGGGGTTTTCAGCCCCGCACACACGGAGGCTGATTCCTTGGGTGCCCAGAAAGTGTATGACAGACGTAGGTTCCCTAGCACTCTCCTCCCCAGCAGAGACATGTGCAGGTGGTTGGGGGCCTGATCCTGCGTGTCTGGGTTCCTGCCCACAGCCCCAACTCAGGGGAAGCAGCCCCTGAGGCAAGACCTGCTGGAGGAGCCCTGCGCCCCGCCTGATAGGCGAGTGCACAGCCAGCAGGGCGAGCCTCCTCGGGGAAGAGGAGGCAGCCCAGCCCGTCAAGAGGAAAGCCCTGCTTGCACGGAGCTAAGTGCGCCTCCAGTACGGCAGAGCTCTAGCTCTGCTCAGAGCCCCGATCTGGCAGAGTTCCTGGCGCGAGCTGCTCTGCCGGGGGCTCGCCTTGCCCAGACTTGCCTTGCTTTTAGGCTCCCTCCCCAGGAAGGAGCAGGCTGAGGAGCCTGGAGTCGCCACTGGCGCCTTCTTGCCTCAGCTCCAATCCTGCCTTGCCTTTGCACTTAGGTCCAGTCGTCCTTGGGGAGGGCTTAGGGGGTGGTGGTTGCACACTGCCAAGGGCTCAGCAGTGAGAATCTGTCAGAGGGAAGGGAAGGGCAACTGCAGGGCTCCTCCAGCGGTTTCTTGGCCGCAGATCAGCGCCGCACCGAGAGCACCAGGCTCCAGGGCCCCTGGCTGGGGTTTTCAGCCCCGCACACACGGAGGCTGATTCCTTGGGTGCCCAGAAAGTGTATGACAGACGTAGGTTCCCTAGCACTCTCCTCCCCAGCAGAGACATGTGCAGGTGTTTGGGGCCTGATCCTGCGTGTCTGGGTTCCTGCCCACAGCCCCAACTCAGGGGAAGCAGCCCCTGAGGCAAGACCTGCTGGAGGAGCCCTGCGCCCCGCCGCCTGATAGGCGAGTGCACAGCCAGCAGGGAAGCGAGCCTCCTCGGGGGAAGAGGAGGCAGCAGCCCGTCAAGTTGAAAGCCCTGCTTGCACGGAGCTAAGTGCGCCTCCAGTACGGCAGAGCTCTAGCTCTGCTCAGAGCCCGATCTGGCAGAGTTCCTGGCGCGAGGCTGCTCTGCCGGGGGCTAGCCTTGCCCAGACTTGCCTTGCTTTTAGGCTGCCTCTCCAGGAAGGAGCAGCAGCAGGAGCCTGGGAGTCGCCACTGGCGCCTTCCTTGCCTCAGCTCCAATCCTGCCTTGCCTTTGCACTTAGGTCCAGTCCTCCTTAAGGAGGCTTAGGGCTGGTGGGTTGCACACTGCCAAGGGCTCCAGCAGTGAGAATTCTGTCAGAGGGAAGGAAGGGCAACTGCAGGGCTCCTCCAGCGGTTGCTTGGCCGCCCAGATTCAGCGCCACACGGAGAGCACCAGGCTCCCAGGGCCCTGGCTGGGGTTTTCAGCCCCGCACACACGGAGGCTGATTCCTTGGGTGCCCAGAAAGTGTATGACAGACGTAGGTTCCCTAGCACTCTCCTCCCAGCAGAGACATGTGCAGGTGTTTGGGCCTGATCCTGCGTGTCTGGGTTCCTGCCCACAGCCCAACTCAGGGAAGCAGCCCCTGAGGCAAGACCTGCTGGAGGAGCCCTGCGCCCCCGCCTGATAGGCGAGTGCACAGCCAGCAGGGAAGCGAGCCTCCTCGGGGGAAGAGGAGGCAGCAAGTCCCGTCAAGCTGAAATCCCTGCTTCACGAAGCTAAGTGCGACTCCAGTACGGCAGATCTCTAGCTCTGTTCAGAGGCCCGATCTGGCAGAGTTCCTGGCACCAAGATGCTCTGCCATAGGCGAGCCTTGCGCAGACTTGCCTTGCTTTTAAGGCTCCTCCCCAGGAAGGAGCAGGCTGTGTGAGGCTCGGAAACGCACTGGCGCCTTCCTGGCTTCAGCTCTACCCCTTTGCCTTTGCACTTAGGTCCCAAGCGTCCTTGAGGAGGGCTTAGGGGCTGGTGGGTTGCACACTGCCAAGGGCTCCAGCAGTGAAAGCTCTGTCAGAGGAAGCGAAGGGCAACAGCAGGGCTCCTCAGCGGTTGCTTGGCCGCCCAGAACAAGCTCCGCACGGAGAGCACCAGGTTCCAAGGGCCCCTGGCTGGGTTTTGCATCCCCACACTCCAGAGGCTGACTCCGTGGGTGCCTAGAAAGTGTGTGAGAGACGTATTTCCTAGCACTCTCCTCCCCAGCAGAGACATGTGCAGGTGGTTGGGGCCTTATCCTGCGTGTCTGGGTTCCCGCCACAGCCCCAACTCAGGGGAAGCAGCCCCTGAGGCAAGACTGCTGGAGGAGCCTGCGCGCCCGCCTGATAGGCGAGAGCACAGCCAGCAGTGTAGCGAGCCTCCTCGGGAGAAGAGGAGGCAGCCGAGCCCAGTCAAGAGGAAAGCCCTGCTTGCACGGAGCTAAGTGGGCCTCCAGTACGGCGCAGAGCTCTAGCTCTGCTCAGAGCCCCGAATCTGGCAGACGTTTCTGGCGCGATGGACTGCTCCGGCGGGGTCGCCTTGCCCAGACTTTGCCTGACTTTTAGCGCTCCCTCTCCAGGAAGGAGCTGACGGCGCAGCACTGGGAGACGCCCACTGGTGCCTTCTTGCCTCAGCTCCTAATGCCCTGCCTTGCCTTTGCACTAGTCGGCGTCCGTCTTTAAGGCGAGTACGTTAGGCGGCTGCGTGGTGTTTCCCAACTCCAAGGGCACCTTCAGCCACGTGCCAGGATTCTGTCAGAGGCGAGGGAAGCGAATCTGCAGGGGCTCCTGCTAGCGAGTTTCCTGGCCGCCTTAGATCAGCGCCGCCATCGAGAGCCACCAGGACTCCAGCGGCCCGGCTCGGCTGGCGGTTTTCAGCTCCCCACACCGGGCAGCGTCGATTCTTGGGTGCCAGAAAGTGTATGAAAGAAACGTAGGTATCCCTAGGCACTCTCTCCTCCCCAGGCAGATGACATGTGCTAGGTGTTTGGGGCTTGATCCTGCGTGTCTGGGTTCCTGCCCACAGCCCCACTACTCAGGGGAAGCAGCCTCAGAGCCACAGACCTGCTGGAGGAGCCTGCGCCCCCGCCGATACGGCTGAGTAGCACCAGGCCAGCCAGAAGCGAGTCCTCCTGTCGGGTGAGGGAGAGGCACGGAAAGCAAGTTCCCCGTCACGGCTGAAATCCCTTGCTTACACGAATGCTTGAGTGCCGACTCCAGTACGGCGCACATCTCTAGCCTCTGTTTCAGAGTGCCGATCTGCGCCAGAGTTGCCTAGGCACCAAGCATGCTCGCCATATGGCCGAGCCTTGCGCAGACTTGCTTTGCCTTTTCAAGGCCTCCTCCCAGGAAAGGAGCAGGCCCTGTGCGAGCATCCGAAACACTGTGCTTCCTCTTCAGCCTCTACATCCTGCGCTACTTGCACTAGTATGCAGCGGTCTATGAAGGGCTTCCAAGGCGTCTTGGTGCACGGCACTTAGGCCGCAGCTGGTGGTTCCACGCAGCGCCCTTCAGAGGAGCTCTGTCAGCACCGGGCAAGCTTGAACGGGCCAACTGCAGTGGCGGCCCCTCCTCTCAGACGCTGCTTTGGCCGCCCCAGACAAGCTCAGCGCACGACGACTGAGCGCCACAGCGTCCAAGGCCCCTGGCTGGCGTTTTGCATCCCGCGCCCGCAGCGATAGGCCTTATCCGCGTGGCGCCTAGAAGTGGCTATTGCAGACGATATCGTGTTCCCTAGGCACTTCCTCCTCCCCACCAGGACATGTGACTAGCCCGTGGTTGGCGCGGCCTCATCCCTGCGTGTCTCGCGTGTCTCACCGCCGCCCCAGCCAACTTCAGAGCGTCCAAGCGGCCCTGAGGACCAAGCCTGCCTGGATGGACAGACCCTCGCGCCCGCACGCTGATAGGCGCGAGGCATACACGCCAGCAGGAGCCCGGAGCATCCCTCGGGAGAAAGAGGATGCAGCCGCCCCAGTTCAAGTGGAAAGCCTCCTGCTCCGGAAGTAAGAGGTGCCCTCTGTACAGCAGAGCTCTAGCTCTGCTTCAGAGGGCCCCGCATCTGCCAGAGTTCTGCCCGCAGTATGGCTGCTCGGGCGGGACTGCCTTGCGCCGACTTGCCTTGCTTTAGGCTCCCTCCCCAGGAAAAGCCGCCCAGGCTTGTTCGAGGCTGACTGGCGAACGCCATCTGGCGCCTTCACCTGTGACTTCAGCTCACATACCTGCTATGCCTATATAGTCCACATAGGCATCGCAGCGACCTCTGGCGGAGGCTTTAGGGGGCGTGGAGTGTCTGCGTTGCACACTTGGCCGAAGCCCGCTCCAGCAGTGAAGCTCTGTCAGATGGGAGAAAGGCAGACTGCAAGCGGCCACTCCAAGGGCTTTCGCCGCGGATCTTAGCGCCGCATACGCCATGGCAGAGCACAGGTTGCCAAGGGCCCCTGCTGGGTTTTGCATGCCCGCACCACGAGGTGGACTCCGTGTGCGTGCCAGAAAGTTGTGTGCGTGACAGTAGTGTCCTAGCACTCTCCTCCCCATCGAGAGACTTGATGGGCGCAGGGGGGGTTCGGCCCGCGCGGGGGCCGGGGCCCATCTGCGCAGCTTGCGTCCTGACTTTCCTGCCCCTTCGGTTAAAGCAAAACAAAAACCCCAACTCAGAAGGTGAAGCAGCCCTGAACAAGTTACCTTCGCTGGAGGCGACCTGCGCCCCGCCCGATAGGCGCGAAAGAAAGACCAAGACCAAGCATGGGTAGGACGGAGCCATCCTCGGAGAAGAAGGAGGCAGCCGAGTCCACTCAGCGGAGCATCCTGCGCTTACCGGAGCTAAGTGCGCCTCGTACGCAGAGTCGCACTCGTCAGAAGGCCGATCTGCTCAGAGCTATCCTGCGCGACTAACCTAAGCTCTGCCAGGAGAGCCTTGCTCAGACTTGCCTTGCTTTAGTGCTCCCTCCTCAGGAAGGCGCATGGCTCATGGCAGCTGAGCGTCGGAGAACGCCCACTGGTGCCCTCTTGCTCCTGCTCAGCCCCGTATCCTGCCGCTTGCCTTTTGCACATAGGGATCCAGCGTCCTGTTAGGGCGAGGGCTTAGGGGGCTGGATGGTGTTGCACACACTGCCAAGGGTTCTCAGCAGTGATGCTCTGTCAGAAGGAGAGCGATCGGGCAACCACAGGGTCCTCTCAGCCGGTTCCTTGGCCGCCCAGCAATCGTCCCGCCCGAGGAGCACCAGTGCTTCAAGGGCCCCTGAGCTTGGCGTTTTGCTTCACACTCCCACACTCGACAGATGGCTGACTCCGTGGTGTGCTATGAAAGTGTGTGGAGAGACGTAGGTCCCTAGCATCTTCTCCTCCTAGCAGCCAGACTGTCGCCATCGGTGGTTGTGGGCCTGCATTCCTCCGCTGTGTGCTGGGTCCCCGGCCCCACCTCCAATGCTCGGAGAGGCCCGCTGAGCGCCCAAGACCCGCTCGGGAGGCAGCCCTGCCCGCCAGCCCGCCCTGCGAGTACCCCCGAGCCGCGGCAGCAGCAGCAGTGTAGCCGATGCCTGCCTCTGCGGAAGGGAAAGGAGGTGGCAGCCGAGCCCAGTCGAAGAGAAAAGCCCCACTGCTGCTGCCGAGCTAAGGGGCCTCCAGTGCGCAGAGTCCTTACTGGCTTGCTCACGAAGCCCGCATCTGCCAGAGTTCTGCGC
>NW_017218817.1:0-22325 GCF_001704415.2 Capra hircus | reverse complement strand
GTTTTGGAACTTGTGCCCTTGGGTGGAGCTTGGTTTCGGTGTAGGTATGAAGGCATTAGGCATTAGATGGCTCCTATTGCTTAATGTTTCCCTGAATTCAAGAGTTCTCTAATGTTTTCAGGCTTTTGATTTAAGCCTCCTACTTCTGGTTTTCAGTTTTATTTTTACAGTAGCCTCTAGACTTCTCCATCTATACAGCACCGATGATAAAACATCTAGGTTAAAGATGAAAAGTTTCTCCACATTGAGGGACACTCAGAGAGGTTCACTGAGTTACAAGGAGAAGAGAAGATGGAGGAGGTAGTTAGAGGTAACTGGAATGAGATGCAGTGAGATCAAAAGAGGAGAGAGCAAGCTAGCCAGTAGTCACTTCCTTATGTGCGCTCTATAGTCTGGACCGCTCAGAGGTATTTACAGAGTTATATGGGGAAGAGGAGAGGGAGGAAGTAGACAGAGGTGACCAGGAGGAAAAGAGAGAGGAATGAGTAGGAGAGAGACAAATCCTGCCAGTAACCAGTTCCTTAGGTGTTCTCCACCGTCTGGAACACACAGAGATTCACAGAGTTGGATAGAGAAGAGATGGGGGAGAAAAGAGACAGAGGCCACCTGGTGGAGAAAAAGGAGAGTCCAGAGGAGGAGAGAGTGGTCAAGCCAGTAATCTCGCTCCCAGGTAAACTTGGGTAGTGAAGTTTGGGTTTTTAAATGCACAAAATTGACAGCAAAAACCTAAGAACAAAGATTAAAAATCTAGAGTAGAGATTGGATTTTCAAAGATACAATATTAAAGAAAAGCAGAAGGAAAAAGGAAAAAGAAAAAAAAAAGAATTATTAAAAAGCAAACAAACAAAACAAACAAACAAACAAAGAAAACCAACAATCATCCAAAGGACTATATATGGTGTTTGCCTTAAAAAAAAAGTCTTTTTTTTTTAAATAGTAATGATAGGTTATAGAAATAAAAAATTAGAGGAGAAATAGAAGACTTAACAATTTAAAAAAAGTTAGAAAAAAAAAGAAAAAAACACAAAAAACAAAAAAGCAAAAAAAAAAAAAGGAATGATTTTAAAAATAGTGAAAATATGTCTCGCCCTTCTCTGGTGTTATGGGCCGTGTGGGATCACTTCCAAGGTGGTTCCCTCTGTTTAACTTCTTCTGTTTGCTGGTTTTTTAGGCTCACTAGTTCAGTCGCGCTGGTGGGGAGGGGGGATGCTGCAAAGAAATAGCACTGTCGTGTGCACACAGTATCTCTGCCCTGCTTGGCCTGTCCTTTTTGGCGGCGCACAAACCGCTCCGGCTCTATGATGCTCAGCCGGGAACCGTCTTGGGCCGGCCCTAGGCTGCGTGCACTTCCCCAGTCCAAGCCGCTCAGGTTCGGCGCTCAGGCAGCCCTCAGAGGCGCAAATTCGGCTGGGACTGCGCTTTGTGCCCTTCCCAGGTCCGAGTAGCTCAGGAGTTTGGCGAGCGCGATCGCCGCGGCTTGTCACCTTTTCTGCCGCTGCTGCTCAGCTTTCTGGGTGGACCACTGGCGCACCCCGTGAGGCAGATTGTGACTGTCCAGCACCCCCAGAAGTCTTAGCAAAGGAGCCTGCTTGCGGTTAGGTAAGTAAAGTCTCTCCGGGTCTGCAATTGCCCTTTTCCAGTCCTTATGGCTCTGGCTGCCTGTCCCAGGTGGGGGATGGTCTGCAGCCGGCTTTTTCCATTCTGTCCTTTGTTCTGTGCGCAGTCCTGGCGGTGTCTTATGTTCGAGCTATCCCACAGTCTGGTTTGCTAGCCCAAGTTAGATCGTTCTGGTTGTGCGTGGGGCGTTCCTGCCCGATTCTTACAAAGCACTGCTGCCCTGCGCCTCCCGCGCGTCCCTGCCCTGCCCCCACTTCCCAATGGCGGATGCAGGCGTCTGTGCTGCTTTTTCCGCTGGGGGAGTTACTGTTGGGCTTGTAATCTCTTGGTTTTAATTATTTATCTATTTTTCCTTCCTGTTATGTTGCCCTCTGTGTTTCCAAGGCTCGCCACAGACTCGGCAGGGAGAGTGTTTCCTGGTGTTTGGAAACCTCTCTTCTCAAAATTCCCTTCCCGGGACGGGCTTCCCTTCCTGGGACGGAGCTCCCTCCCCACCTCCTTTGTCTCCTTTTTCGTCTTTTATATTTTTTTCCTACCTGTTTTTGAAGACAATGGTCTGCTTTTCTGGTTGCCTGATGTCCTCTGCCAGCCTTCAGAAGTTGTTTTGTGGAGTTTGCTCGGCGTTGAAATGTTCTTTTGAGGAATTTGTGAGGGAGAAAGTGGTCTTCCCGTCCTATTCCTCCGCCATCTTTCGTGTTCTCTCTAACTTCATGTTTCTTGACAATGAAGAGATCAGTCTCTGATTACCCACTTCATACAGCAAAGCTTTATGAACTTTCTGAATGTGTTGATCATGTTCTCCTAAAATTAAAAAAAATATATTTTTTGTTTTCCTTTTTCTTGTTTTTCTTCAAGACAAAACTGGGGAGGGAATTGTGTCAATAATATTAGGCCGGAGCCCTATTCTTGAGTACAAAGTCAACACCCCTAAAAATAAAATCAGATCGTTTTAGTGTTGGAAGCACAACAACAATAAAATTCTCCATGCATTTTGTTGCCTATAAGGTGATGGAATTTAATGGAGTCTACTTCCCTATAAGATGAGAACACTCTCAATAGCAAAGCTACGTTTCCTATCATCACTCTCATAAAATAAATTTTTTTGCTTTGGAAAAGATTAATTTTTATTTTTATTTTATTTATTTTATTTTTTTTAATTTTATTTATTTATTTATTTTTAAAATTTTAAAATCTTTAATTCTTACAATTCATTTAATTTTTATTGAAGAACACTTGCTTTACAGGATTTTGCTGTTTTCTGACAACCCTCAACATGAATCAGTCATCATTTGAATTCAGTTCAGTTGATCAGTCGTGTCCGACTCTATGTGACCCCATGAATTGAAGCACGCCAGGCCTCCCTGTCCATCGCCATCTCCTGGAGTTTACTCAAACTCACGTCCATCGAGTCGGTGATGCCATCCCGCCATAGGTATACATATATTCCTTAGTCCTTTTAATCATTTTTAAAAACTGTCTTTAAAAGATCATATGTACTTTCAGTTAAAAGAAAATAGATGTGATAGTAGAGAATTACATAAAGTTGAGACTTTGAACTTCAGCATAGTATGGCTGGAAAACTGTGAATAGATTACCAAAATCTTTGCTACATCTTTCAGATCCAGTGTCTTCAACCCCATTTGGAGACACTGTCTCTTGGGTGACTGTCCTCCCTGCAGTTCCTCTGCCCTGCCTCAGCACTCACCATCGCCTCTCACTGGTACAGTGTATCCCAGATACTCAAGGCTCACTCTTCTCTTCATTCAAGTCTTTGCCCTAAAAGTCACTTTGGAAAACCTTTTCTACACAGTTGTTTCTAAAATATCCCCATGCATCACTATTATTTGCCTTGTATCTGCGTGTGTGTGTGTGTGCGTGTGTGTGTGTGTTTGTGCAAACTCCCTTCAAGAGTTTAGATGGAAAAAGGACTTTAGTCACCATCCTCATGTCCCTAGCACATATGAGACTGCCTGACACGTGTTAATAATTGGGAAACATTTGCAAATAAATTAATTTCTATGAGTACACTGAGTTGAATAGAGTCTGCCTGCTGGTTTTATAAATAAGGAATCTGAGACTGAGAGAATTCAACTCTTTTCAGGGTCTTCAAGGTAGACAAAGATAGAAACAAGATTGAAACCACTGAAGGAATTCTTTGATGGATCCAGTCCAAACATACATACTTCAGGTAAAGCTGAACTCAATGATGGAAAAGTCTAATTCTGATAATCCAATGGGAGTGAAAAGGAACACTCAGAATACCTGTAGCTGACAGAAGAGATGAAAAACACTATATGCAACAACAACAACAAAAAAATGAAAACGAAAGAAAGACATACTAATGGGCTATGAATATGCTTTATTGAAGAAGCAAAGGAATAAACACACTATTTGCCCATGGGGTAGAGATCGCAACATGGATACAGACACACAGATGGCAAAGAAAGATCAAGCAATGATCCTACTGCACTTTCACCAACGTGGTGTCAGATTCAGGAACCAAGGCTTTTCTCTGTCAGCTGGCAGTCCAGGAGGGAGATTAAGGGAGATGCAATCCATCACCATGGCCAAAAGAAGGACAATGGAAGAGCCTGGAACATGGTGCTGTTACTTCCACTTGGGTGGACACTTCTGCTTGCATGGTGCGCATGGTGGCCCAGGAGGGCATTTCTGCTGGCTCAATGGAGGTGGGCATGGGTGAGGTGGGCAAGGCTCATGGCACTTCCGTGGGCACCCTTTTGGAGGTGGATGGCAGGGCTCCTTGCACTGATGGTGATGCTGATGAAGATGCTGGTGTGGATGTGGATGCGGATGCGGATGTGGATGCGGATGCTGGTGGTGAGACATCTTTCCTGGGTCTCAAGGAATCTGAAATACAAACAGACAACATTCTTCATAACTAGAGTCCGACTGGTAGAACATTTAGCTGCGCCAAAAACCCTCCCATCTCTAAGGACTCTTGATTCCTAATACAGACTTTATGTTTTTTATAGCTTCTTCACCCTTCCTGTTTAGTATCTCTTGCCCTCAGATCTTCAATCTTTTCCGGTTAGTCTGTCCTTCACCCACCACTTTCTAAAACAAAATTACCTGCACAGGTGTTGTACGAATACGAACATTCTCTGAAGAAGAATCAGGATAATAAACTTGTAGCCAATCCCCAAACAAATCTCTACTTATTTCTCCCATGAGGTCTTGGTTGCTGGCCAAGCTGACCTGACTGTGGGCTTCTGAGAAATGCAGAGGCCCAAACCAGGCACTCGGTGGGACTGAACGCTGAGAAGGGGCATTTGGAACTAATGTGTGCTGTGCTGCAGCACAGGATCTCATCCCCCTTACTCTCTCTTAGGTTAAGACTGTGCCTCTGACTCCATTTTCTCCTCACAGTTAAGATTGCATACATGACCAAATACCAAAAACTCACCCCTAAATCCCCATTATCTTCTTTTTCCCATACAGAGCACTAATTGCTTCAATTAAAGCCACTTAAACCCTCAAATTAAACCCTACCACACATGTTCCATAAAGATCTCTAAGAGTGCTCAACTGAGGCTCCAGAGAAGATCTATGGCGGTCACGACACTGACGGCGCTGTGATGGAGACTCCTTTTATAAGGACCACGCAGCACCACCCAGGGGGAACATCCCAGGACTGGCTGATGCACTTGTATCCCACTGCAAATCCACACGCTTGCAATCTCAAAAGTAAATTGCCACACTCATGCTGATATCACAAATCTCTCTTGTCCATGGACTTCTTTATCCTTCACTAAGGAAGTGCAGAGTGATTCACTGGAGATCTTGTCACATACTCCCTGTGCCATTGTTATGTACCGGTGAGGAAATATGAGGAATTCTTTGACAATATTGTTGCTCCTGCATTGTCAGACTTGGTGATTCTTCCACTCCCAGCCCCCAAGAATCTGCTCTTAAAACTTCCTCCCTATTCCATTTCACCTGCCAGCATCCAGCTTTGTTTCCCTTGATCATCAAGACTAGAATTTACTAACCTCACATATCTTAACCCCTACCCACAGTTTTTTTAAACTCGCCTTCCTTACACCATGCCCCACTGGTCTCTAGCCTCTTCTTGACAATTAAATGACTAGAGAACACAAAGTTGTATCTTCTTTTTCTAATTTTCCAGTTTCTGGTGTTAGCGGTCTCATGCCAGGAGTCTTTTCACACAGCTCCATTCATGGACTTGGACAGGAAAGCTTGACCCTTCAGTTTTCTAGGCCATAAGGTCGCAAGTTGAGATATTTTGCTGAAGCTCTACTTTTGCAGATTTATACACTGATCTGGTCTCTGCAGCAACATGATCATGAGCAACTTGTAGTCAACTAGAAACCTAAATTCCTCTCTTCTCATTATCTTCAAAATTGACTCAATGTCTAGGCTGCATCCATTAAGAAGCTTTTCCACTAGTACTCCCCAAATATCCTCTGCCACTTTCCCCTACAACAGTTAATTCCATTGACTCTATCCTGCCATTCTTTTTCTTTTTTGAAATGACATTTAGTGTGTTTTCAGACATTCTTAGTATACTCAGGGAATGAAGCACCATGAGTCACTGACCCCGCCATTCAATCCATGGATATTTTTCTCTTCACAAATAAACTAAGGGTTACATAGACCCCATCAGGAATTTATTAGTATAATTGGTTGAAACCCAGGAGCCCTAGAGCTAATACTAAGCATTAAGCCTTCCATGGGTTTCCTTGGGCAACTGGGGTATGCAGACATCTGTAGGCACCGGTACTTTGGGACATTAAATATTTACCAACTGCCCTGAAGATCAGCTTATTAACACTGCTGTAAATTAGAGACAAAAACTATACTTGCCCCAAAATCTTGCTATGGAAACAACAAAATGTCTAATGTAAGGCATGTGACATAATCTGTTACCAAGTCCAAGCTTGCTCCGCTTGCTGCAGTGAATCTGAGATGAGGTGTCTAGACTAGCAAAAGGAAAAAATGAAAAGAAAAACTTCATGTTTCACCCAGGAATCAAACCCGAGTCTCCTGCATTGCAGGCAGATTCTTTACTGACTGAGCTATGAGGGAAGCCCGTCTAGACTAGGAAGGGACTTTATTCGGGAACCCGCTGACTGAGAAAATGACAAGCTAGTGACTCCAAATAATCATCTTGCTGGGGCCTGTTGCCAGGTTCTTTTATGGGTCAGAAATGGGGTGGAGGTAGGGAAACAAGGTAAAAGACTACTCAGTCCTTGTAAATTTCCCCTAGTATGGCAAGCCCCAGGCAGGGGAATATGTTAGATTTGCTTCCTTACAGTCCCTCACCAGAGAAGGCAATGGCACCCCACTCCAGTACTCTTGACTGGAAAATCCCATGGGCAGAGGAGCCTGGTGGGCTGCAGTCCATGGGGTCGCAGAGTCATACATGACTGAGCGACTTCACTTTTCACTTCCATGCATTGGAGAAGGAAATGGCAACCCACTCCAGTGTTCTTGCCTAGAGAATCCCAGGGATGGGGGAGCATGGTGGGCTGCCGTCTGTGGGGTCGCACAGAGCCAGACACGACTGAAGTGACTTAGCAGCAGCAGCAGTAGCAGCAGTGCCTCACAGGTGGGCAGCTCAGGTTATCTTCCCAAAGCAGTCCATTATATACGATTACAATAACAAAAGTGGCAAGATGAGGGTTAAAATCACAGAAGCTGATGCAGTATAAATTCAAAATTAACTCTTCCTGGTTACAAGGCTTAAGGAAATATGAGCCCAATATTTATGATAAGGGGTTAATTTCCAAAGTATGTAAGAAGCTCTTACAACATAATAGAAAAAATTTAACAACCTTAATTTTAAATAGGTAAGGGACTTGAATAGAGGTTTCTTTAAAGAAGACATATATATATATATATATATATATATATATATATATATATATATATATACACATGACCACAGGGACATGAAAAGGAGTTTAATATCACTACTAATCATCAGGGAAATGCAAATCTAAACCACAATGATGTAAAACTTCACACGTGAAGAATGACTATAATCAAAAAGCAAAATAGCAAATGTTGGTGATATTATGGCGAGAAAAAGAACCCTTGTACCTGGTAGCGGGAAGGCAAAATGGTATAAACATTGTGAAGAATATTAAGGTTACTCAAAAAGTTAAAAATAAAAAAAAAGAACTATCATATGCTTTACCCATTCTACATCTAAATTATTTACTCAAAATAATTTAAATCAAAGTCTCAAATTCATGTTAGCATGCCCAAGTTCACTGCAGCAGTACTCACGGTAGCCAAAGTGTGGTAACAACCTAAATATCCATCAGCAGATGAGTGGATAAGTAAACTGTAGTATATACATACAAAGGATTATTATTCCTCCTTGAAAAGAAGGAAATCCTGTCCTATGAGACAACATAATCTAACCTGGAAGACATTACGTCAAGAGTAATAAGCCAGAAAGAGACGGACCAGTACCACATGAATCCCCTTACATGAGGTATCAAAAACAGTCAAGCTCATGGAATAAAGAATAGAATAGCAGTTGCCAGGAACCAGGGGAGGATGGGTATGGAGTTAAAGGGTGTTGCTTATCATTGGAAAAGACTCTGATGCTGGGAGGGATTGGAGGCAGGAGGAGAAGGGGACGACAGAGGATGAGATGGCTGGATGGCATCACTAACTTGATGCACGTGAGTTTGGGTACACTCCGGGAGTTGGTGATGGACAGGGAGGCCTGGCGTGCTGCAATTCATGGGGTCACAAAGAATCGGACATGACTGAGTGACTGAACTGAACTGAATCAATAGGTATTGTGAAATGAAACTCTCTACTGCCAACTCAATAAACAAGAAATGTCACAGCCATCAGCGATTTCTGGCCTCCAAATGTGAATCGGGCTCCCAAAGCTCAATCCATCAGATGCCGCCACCCGCCATGGTGACTACTGAGGCCCTGGGGGAACACAAGGAGCAGCCATCGGCCACAGCTGCCACTACTTAAGGTGACCAAGGAAACAGGATTTGGCCCAGATAGCTGAGGTACATATGAAAGCAATGAATTCCGTGAGCCCAGAGGCTTGAATCTTCCCATACATCCAAAGCTAAATTCCTTAATTTGATATCTGATCTTTGATGTTCAGCCCGCCTGTTCCCTTTGCTGTTCATTTGTATGTAGCCTCACTCCGACTCCCATCTTCCAAGGGGAACACTTTCCTCAGAGCTACTGAGATGCTGTCTCCTGGGCATGGAGTCCTAAACTTCCCACCAAATAAAATAAAAGTGTCCTTTCAGGTTGTGACTATACTTTTTAGTTGACAGTATACAATTTCAGTCCTGAAAGGTATATCAGTTCTAGAGATCTGCCCGCAACATCAAGCCTGTGTATAACAACACTGTATTACACACTTAAAATACTCTTAAGAGAATACACCTCATGTTAAGTGTTCCTAACACAATAAAACTTTTTAAAAACAGTAAATTGATACAGCCATTATGGAGAACAATATGGAGATTCATTAAAAAACTAAATCTACCAAATGGCCCAGCATATGTCCTGAGAAAATCGTGATTTAAAAAAGGCATGTGTATCCTAGTGTTCACTGCAGCACTATTTACAATAGCCAGGACATGGAAGCAACCTAGATGTCAATCCACAGATGCGTGGATAAAGATGTTGTGGCACATACATACAATGAAATATTATTCAGCCAATGAAAAGGAACAAATCTGAGTCAGTTGAACTGAGGTGGACAAATCTAGAGACTTTTAAAAAGAGTGAGGTAAATCAGGAAAAGAAAAACAAATATTGTATATTAACACATATGCATGGAATCTAGAAAAATAGCCCTGATGAACCTCTTTCAAGGGCAGGAATAGAAAGGCAGATGTGAAAACACACTTGTGAGCACACTGAGGTAAGGAGAGGGTGGAACAGATTGAGAGAGTAGCCCTGAAATACAGGCTTTGCCGTGTGTAAAATAGATGACTGAGGGAAAGTTGTTTCATAGATCAGGGGGTTCAGCCTCGTGCTCTGTGACAGCCTAGGCGGGAGGATGGGGGGCAGTGGGTTGTCGTGAGGCTCACGGTGGAAGAGATCTATGTGTACTTAGAGCTGATCCACATTGTTGCATGGTAGAAACCAACAGAACATAGTAAAGCAATTATCTTCCATTTAAAAATAAATTTAAAAACTACATATGTCAGCTCTAAAAGGTAAAAGAACTAATAATTATGAATAACTACTCAAAATAACTGATCAATAATGTCAAAAATGCTCCAGATCTCTTAAAGAATGGCAGTGTGTAGAACTAAGGTCTCCGTCGCTAAGACCCCCGCCCTGCTCCTCTTTTTCTTCTAGCTGTTATCACTGCTAGTTAGAAGCAGCCAGTTTGAAGGCACTTGAAGCATCCACATCTTTTTACTAGTAACAGATCTGCCTTCTCCACTGCATGAAGGAAGATTTCACAGTGTGTGGTCTTTCCTGAAAGAAGACAGTACAGCATCTGCTGTGTTTCTATCTTGACTGGGCTGATGTGGTTCAGAAAAGACCAGGGCATAACCTGGGTGTCTGAAGAGGTAGGAACTTCTTTAGACTGAGTCTTGCTCCTGATCTCTTTCTCAGTCTCTCAGAGAACCAAGATGAGGGCCACTGTTCCTGCCTAGTCTTCTGAGATTCCACAATGGAGTAACCAGGATCACCATTAGGAAACAGACGCCCTCAGGAATCCTGGAAGGAACAGCAGTGTCTGGGGATGGAGTAGGTGCTTTCACAACGTTCTTCTCATGAGAAGTCTTTAGGAGCTAGGTGGTACCTGCTGGAGTGAGAGAATTATCTAAGGAATACGTGGCATAGAACAGTTCTGCAAACATAATTTTATACTTGCCTTCTTTCTGGGTGAATTACTAATGGATTCCAAGATGTTTTTACCAATAAATTCGATAGGTTGTCATTATGTTTGGTATTTGAAGGAGGATTAGTTTTTCTTAAGGAAAAGGTGCCTAATGAGGTTGCAGACTTAGAAAGAGGGATAATTAGTTCTTAATAACAGAGAAAGTGACTTAAGGACAAATGGTCCTCAGTTTTTGAAGTAATGGATTTTGTTTCATAAAATGAATAGTTTCCATTTTACAAATGGAAGCATTTGTAGCAAACTGAATCTCTGAATCTCTCTGAAAATCGTGTAATATCTACATGAGAGTTTGCTAGATTTTACTTAGAACCTAGTAATAGTGGTTATCTATAGTGGAGAGAATTGACTGGGGACAAAGTAGAAGAGAGGCTAAGTAAGCCACGAGCAGAAAAGAAATCATCAGCAAATATGCATGCTAGAAGAGGTAAAGGTCAGTGCCTCTCAAATTCCAAAGGAAAATATTTTTTGAACCTACAATGTTACATGTAGCCAAATATTAGTCAAATATGAATAAAATAATATAATTTCACAAATATATTTTCTGATAGCTTCTGGAGGTTTTGCTCCAACAAAACAAAGGTAAAACCCAAATTGAGAAAACTCAAAATGCAAAACAAAACAAAACAAAACAAAAAACAACCTATGGACATAATTGAGAGCAATAAGAGAATGAAACCCCTAGTGTGTCAAGTGTTGGGGAAACTACATATCAACAAGATTCTACTGAGACAGTTTTCAAGGTTACCAGGAATTATATTCCAATTGGAAACTGTATCTAATATAAAGACAGAAAGAATGATGGGCAGTTAATTTAAAAGATATACAGTAGTCAATACTGTGGTGGTAATTGATTATCACTCTACTCTCTTGAAATGAAAAAAATGTATGTGTAGACATTGCTATTCACAGCATAACAACTACACATACTACACATTCATTACATTGAACTTTTTAAAAATTTATTTACTTTTAATTGGAGGGTAATTTCTTTACAGTGTTGTGCTGGCTTCATACAGTAACATCAAGCAGCCACAGGTATCCATATGTTCCTCTCTCTTTAACCTCCCTGCCATCCCCAAGACATCCCATCTCTCTAGGTTGTCACGAGCAACAGGTTGAGTTCTTGTGTCATACAGCAAATTCCACTATCTTTCATTTTTTTGGGGGGTGGACTTGACTTAGATTTATTCATTTATTTATTTATTTTTATTTTAATTTTTACTTTATTTTACTTTACAATACTGTATTGGTTTTGCCATACATTGACATTTTTAGGTATGGCAATGTATGTTTCCATGTTCCTCTCTCAATTCAGCCCATCTCTCCTTTCCCACTGTGACAAGTCTGTTCTTTATGTCTGCATCTCTCTTGCTACCTTGCAGCTAGGTTCATCAATGTCGTTTTTCTAGATTCCATATATATGCATCAATATATGATATTTGTTTTTCTCTTTGAGACTTGCTTCACTCTGTATAAACAGGCTCTAGGTTCATCCACCTCATGGCATTGACTTAAATTTGTTTCTTTTAATGTGAGAAATATTTCATTGTATACATGTATCTCAGCTTCTTTTATCCATTCATCTAGGTGTTCCATTGTCCTGACTATTGTCAATATTGCTGCGATGAATGTTGGATACAATGTGTCCTTTTCAGTTATGGTTTCCTCAGAATATATGCCCAATAGTGGGATTGCTGGGTCATTTGGACTCATTGGAAAAGACTCTGATGCTGGGAAGGATTGGGGGCAGGAGGAGAAGGGGACGACAGCAGATGAGATGGCTGGATGGCATCACGGACTCGATGAACGTGAGTCTGAGTGAACCCTGGGAGTTGGTGATGGACAGGGAGGCCTGGCGTGCTGCAATTCATGGGGTTGCAAAGAGTCGGACACGACTGAGCGACTGAACTGAACTGATTCCCTAGTTTCTTAAGGAATCTCGATACTGTTCTGCATAATGACTGCATCAGTTTACATTCCCATCAAAGGTGCAAGAAGGTTCCCTAGTCCCTTTTCTCTTTGAAGGCTGAGTTCTGAAGAACTGATGCTTTTGAACTGTGGTGTTGGAGAAGACTCTTGAGAGTCCCGTGGACTGCAAGGAGATCCAACCAGTCAGTCCCAAAGGAAATCAATCCTGAGTATTTTGCTGGAAGGCTGATGCTGAAGCTGAAACTCCAATACTTTGGCCACCTGAGGCAAAGAGCCAAGTCAATGGAAAAGACCCTCATGCTAGGAAAGATTGAGGCAGGAGAGAAGGGGGCAACAGAAGATGAGGTGGTTGGATAGCGTCACCAATTCAATGGACATGAGTTTTTGCAAACTGCAGACAATAGTGAAGGCCTGAGAAGGCTGGCCTGCTGCAGCCCACTGAGTTGCACAGTGTCGGACATCGCTATTGACTGAACCGCAGCAACAGCGTCACAGAGGTTCTTCCTATGTTTTCCTCTAAGAGTTTTAGGGTTTATGGTCTTACATTTAGATTTTAATCCATGTTGAGTTTATCTTTGTGTATGGTGTTCTTTGCTTATAGGCTTCTCTTGTAGCTCAGATGGTAATGTGTCTGCCTGCAATGTGGGAGACCCAGTTTAATCCTGGGTTGCAAGATCCCCTGAGAAGAAATGGCAACTCATTGCTGTACTCTTGCTTGAAAAATTCCATGGATGGAGGAGCCTGGTAGGCTACCGCCCATGGGATCACAAGGAGTCAGAAAGGACTGAGCGACATCAATTTCATTTTTCACTTTCATGCATTGGAAAAGGAAATGGCAGCCCACTCCAGTGTTCTTGCCTGGAGAATCCCAGGGATGGGGGAGCCTGGTGGGCTGACATCTATGGGGTCACACAGAGTGGGACACGACTGAGTGACTTCATTTTGGATGGTGTAGGGAGTTTTCTAATTTCATTCTTTTACAGATAGCTGACCAGTTTTCCAGCACCACTTATTAGAGGGACTATCTTTTCTCCTTTGTATTCTTGCCTCCTTTGTCAAAGATAAGGTGTCCATAGGTCCATGGTTTATCTGGGCTTTCTATCTTGTTCCATTTGTCTATATTTCTGGTTTTGTACCAGGACCATTCTGGCATGATAACTATAACATTGTGATACTATACATTTTAAAATTTATCTTAGTTATTACCATTTTCAATCATTTTTCAAGTCCAGACGATCCTCCAAGCAATTAATCAAGTCCTGATTTGTAGCACTGTCCAACAATTGTACCTCACAAGCTTGAAAGAACACACAACTTGTATTGCTATCAGTCTTTAAATTCCCAAAGAATGAGGGAAAGAGGAACAGGAAGAAGAGAAAAAGAAGACAGAGGAACAGAAGAAGGGGGGGACGAGGAGGGGAAGAGGAGACAACTTAAGATGCCAAAGCAAAAATCGAATACAGGAAAGATGTAGGCTAAATATGGAGCAAACTATAAGATTATGCTTCTTTAAGTGCATAGGGGCCAAGCATGAAATTTATAGATTAAAAAGTAACATCACTGACAAGGTATGCTTATGTACTGAGCAGTTTGATGCATTCAAAGTAACATCTGATCCTCATTGTGCTTTCTGTGAGCTGACACAGTTCTAAGTGCTTTATATATACGTGTAAATGTAAGGGTCACAAGCTCTCCTATAAAAATGAGTACTGTTACTATTCCAGTTTTAAAGAGAAGAAAATGACCAGTGTGAGATGATAGCTTTTGTAGCTTCTGTACCATTGTAGCTTTGATCTGCATTTCTTTAAGTATTAGTAATGTTGAACATCTTTTCATGTGCTTTTTTGGCCATCTGTATGTCTTTTTTTTTTTTTTTTCAGAAATATCTATTCGGATCTTCCACCCAATTTTTGATTAGGTTGTTTACTATTTTGATACTGAGTTCTATGAGCTGTTTGTATGTTTTGGAAATTAATGCCATGTTGGTTGCCTCATTTGCAAATATTTCCTCCCATTCTGAGAGTTGTCTTTTCATTTTGTTTATGGGTTTCTTTTGCTGAGCAAAGGCTTTTTTAAGTATAGCCCATATGTTTATTTTGTTTTTATTTCATTACTCTAAGATGCGAGACAAAAAAGACCTTGCTGTGATTTATTCTGTCACATATTCTTGATATATATACTTTCCAGAGGTTACAAGGTGTCTTGAACTGTCTTTTTTGTGTTTCCTTCTCCTGACGCTTCCAAAAGTTGTGGAAGGGGGATGATTTTGGCATGCTACTTTGTTTGCTGAGTCATCTCACTAAATATTCATAAAATTCCACCGTGGCCCATGCTGCTTGAACAATGGCCATTTGGATTTCACTTTCCATTAGGTCTGAAGCTTTATGAATGAGTTCAGAGAATTAGGGACACTTCATTTTTAGATATCCAAGGCCCAACTTGGAGTATACAGGGGTCTGTAACATTTTCTGGAAGCAGCAGCATGCTTCAGGCCTGATTGCCCACAGATTCTGTTTATCTCAGAAGAAACATTTGGTCCAATGTCTTAGATGATTGTGCCTTTACCCATTTGGCAAAATTCGGCTTTAGAGTGAATACAGCTGCATAGTGTAGTGTTTGCACTAGTCCTCTGTATAAATGAGAGTAGACAAAGGGGAAGGTACTTGCTAGACTGGTATTTCTCTTTGAAGTCTGGACCAGCGCAGTGGCTAGACCTAACGCTCCTTCCAAAGTTGGAAAAGTTAAGGTTCAAATCAGTGATAAATGGAGAGAAGAAGATATAGTAGCTGAGGACAAAAGAATGAATAAATTGATTGCGCATAGAGGGAAATCCAACATTACCTTTGTTCCTTTAATGCAGCTCAAAGCAAAAAAAAATATTTTTTCTTAGCCCAATTACACCAGATTGTCCATGTAGTCAAAGCTATGGTTTTTCCAGAGTCATGTATGATGTCAGAGTTGGACCATAAGAAAGGCTGAGTGCCATGATTGATGCTTTTGAATTGTGGTACTAGAGAAGACTTGAGACTCCCTTGGACTGCAAGGAGATTAAAAACCAGTCAATCCTAAGGAAAATAAACCCTGATTATACATTGGAAGGACTGTTGCTGAAGCTGAACTTTTGCCACCTGAAGAGCTGACTCATTGGAAAAGATCCTGATGCTAGGAAAGATTGAAGGCAAAAAGAGAACGGGGTAGCAGAGAATGAGATGGTTAGATAGCATCACCAACTCAATGGACATGAATTTGATGAAACTCTGGGAGAGAGTGGAGGACAGAGGAGACTGACATGCTACAGTCCATGGGTTGCAAAATCAGACACGACTTAGTGACTAAACAGCAACAACAACCAGATGCCAAAGAAGGTGAAGTTGTATGTGACTGAGACCACTCCTGCTTTTGGAATCTTATAAGGTTAAACAGAATTTTTTAAAATCTGAGTGGCATCATCTGGAAGACCTTTTGATTGTACAATATGATGAGGAACTGTGCCAACTGTTAATGACTGAGCAGAACTGTAGTAAAAGGACAGTAAATTTTAACTCATCTTCCAGGATACATCTATTCTAAAATATTATTTTGGGATGGAATTTCTGGGAAATACTCCTTACAGGGCAACCTAACAATGTGGCGTATGACTCCCTGCAGACAGATGACTGTGTAACTATAAACCCTGATAATTGAATGGAAGAAAGGTCTGAAGTTTTTAAATGACAAAATGCAGCAGTTGGTAGGCTGAAAAAAAATGCAGTCATACAATTATCACCCTTTTTTGTCATGGATGGAAAACTAAGAAACAGAGGTTTTTTAAAGATGGGTTTTTGATGAGATTAAATAAGTAGGCATATCATGGAGAATCAAATTACCCTGAGGATTGGACCACTGAGATGAGAGAGCCTTAGGGCGAACTCAGATGAAATCACAGGTAGGTGTGACTACTACTGTCTAATCCTACTAGATGGGTCCCCATATAAATGAGTACAAAACATGTATTCTGAAATTCGACTTGCACTCCAGGTATCTTACTAGCACAGTGGCAACTGTTAATAGTTTACACAACCCATCTTGTGATGAATACTGCTTATAAACACACCAAATCTGGGAGGTGCTCGGCAGTGACTGATCTCGTCCTGGATGGTGCCTGGGCCAATGGTAGATCATGGTCAAAATCTCTTCCTTACTGACAGGGAGAAATGACAGCTCAGGGAACTTGTCTATGATGGTGATGATGGTTGATTCAGTTGATACATTTTATTTGCGTTGTGAGCATAGCTGGTGACTATGGGGTTTCAAGTGATCGTCCACTGTTCCTCTTCTCCTCACATTCTCGCTACTCTGTGCCTCCTTTTCTATTTATCCGAACCACATTCGTTGAAAATCCTGGACCAAGGACCAAGAAAGAAGGATCTAGTGAGACATGCACTTTAAACATTTAGGTTGGGCAACAAATTAGTCAACACTTTTTAAAAGGTATGAAGTTATAATTCATTTACGCTTGACACATGTCAAGTGCACGCGACACAGTTGGACAGTTAGAGAGGTGTACACGGGGAGCAGAGTGTAATATGGTCTGGAAAAAGTGTAAAAAGGGGTCCGGAAGGTTAGAAGGAAAAGATCAAGAGAATAAAGCATTGAAAACAATTTTGTAAAGAAATAACTGTCCTTCTAAAGACCTAGGAACAGTGTTTGGTGAAGAATAGAAGTAAGCCAAATATATCAGGACGAGGTCACTACATGCCAGGTCACCTCAATAAGTTTGTCTATGCTACGCCTGGAAATTGTGAAGGCTCGGTGAACCGTTAGGAAGCATCACCTTAAGACTTGCATGAGCGCAAAACTAGATTTTAGAGAGGACTTTGGGTTTCTCTCATCCTTTCGCGTTGATGGTGATGGGCCACCCGTATTCCGGGTGGAAGCTAGATTTCGAGAATTCCTATGAAAAGATGATTGCTCGTGAAGTGGCCGACTGCAGAAACTGACTTCTCGAAACCACTTTATCATGTGAGGGTATGAGTCTTCAATATATGGGGGACTCTCTACAGATTTATCATTATAGTATAGTTTCTTATTTGGAAAGAAAACTTTAAATTCTGAGTATTTCATTATGGAGATATCAAAAGGTTCAGTGGTATTTCCTGGATCAAACCGAATTTGTAGGAGTAAACGTTGGCAGATAAGTGTAGAGGAAATGTATATGCAGGGTGATGGTAGAGGAATTCTGATGGTTTACGCCACTGATTTCGATTTTAGAAAGTGTGTTTTCGATCGCTTAGCTACCACGTAAATGAACTTCCGGGTCGAGGAAATGCGAGGGGAATGCCAAAGAATAGTTTACAAATAAAGAAACTGCGATAGCCACAAAAACCCCAGTTTTGAATCCCTGGGTCAGGAAGTGCCGCCTGGAGAAGTTAGAATGGGCTAGCAGGGCAATTTGTCAGCAGTTCATCTTCACTGCTCAGCCCTTTTAGCAAGTAAATGCTCCAATCAGGTTCTTCGTGTCTGACTAATTTGGTGACTCTCATGGACCTCAGAAGGCAGAAGCGCGAAAGGCTGGCTTTCAACCAGTACATGAGCCATGACCTAGGTGCCTATTGTCGCAGCACGATTCAAGCTGGATTTATGAAGGGCTAGAGGAACGCAGAGAGTCAAATTGCAAAATCCATTGGATCATCAACGAAAGGCAAGAGAAAGTTAAAAAATAAACATGTTCACGACGTCGATGTCGTTGCTTCGAGCTTTATGAACTCATCGTCCACTATTGAGTCGGAATCCCATTCCCCAGCCATCTCATCCTGGTTGTGCCCTTCTCAGAACTCACTTCGAATCGTTTCCGCCCCAGCCCTATACCAGGGTCTTCAGGGAGTCAGCATGGGTGGTGTAGATACTCAGAGGTCCTTCTCTACCCAGACAACAACTACAGGTCAAAGTAAGATGATAACAAATTCCTTCCACCTGCAGTGCTTCAGGGGAAGCATCTTGCCTTTCTTTTTTAATAGTCCAACTCTCGACGATCCAGTACATGACTACTGGAAAAACCATAAGCTTGTGAGCTAGACAGACGCTTTGTTTTGACAACCGTAAATGTCCTCTGGCACTATAAATATGCTCTCTATGGTTTGGGTCCATGAGAAGGCTTTTGTCTTCCGGAAGGATGGCAAAGGCCGTCTAATTAATTTGCATTGGTCTACAAGGAGCACCCTTGTTCGCCCAGTCAGCATTTGATGTGATTCTTGGGAGGAGGCCATGGAAAAATAAAATCTGTCAGCTGTTTCCGATTGTTTCCCCGCATCCTATTTTCTAATGTAAGTGATGGTACCGTTGATGCCCCATTCGGACTTATTTTTTTTTGAATGTTGCGAAGTGTGTTTAAGCCAACATCTTTAACTCATTACTCTTCCCGACTTATCCAATACAGAGAGTCTCTTCTAGCGCTTTCTTTGCCTTTCTGGCATATACGGGTGGTGCCAATCTGGGTGTACTTGTCGTGGAGGTCAATGATTATATGTCTCTAACACAGAATTTTGGATTCAGCCTCTAGATGCTTGTCAGCCAGCCAGTGTAGGAGTTTCAATATAAGATGTATTGCTGCATATAGGTATAAATATAAGCGAGCAGCTGGTTGACAGAGTATAAGCCAAGGCCTTGAGTACTACAGACTCCTGGGTTCCATATCGGAAAAGGAGTACATCAAGTCTGTATAGTTGTCACCTTACTTTCAATTTCCTTATATGCAGAGTACCATCATGTGAAAATGCCAGGCCTTTTCCTCTTTCTGGGAACGTGAAGCAAAAGTCTGTTGTTCGCAAGCTCCGAGCGATGTCCAGTTCTCTAGAGTAATGGCCCGTATTTGGAGACGCGTGCATAAGGCAGAATATTACTCAGGGATGCAAATAACCCTCTGAGGATCATAGAGTCACACGACAGTGGCTCTAGGAAAAGATGTTGTATCATGCTCCTCCAGCAGATTTGCTTGGTGATTTCCACCCTTGACAGTCAAAGGCTTGTGGTGTATTCGCTCTAGCAGATTAGAAAACAAATGTGTTATTTTGGAAATCTCTATTGTGTCGCTTTATTTCTATGGATGCCCACAAAAATAACTGGATATTTGAGCAAAGGGCTAATTTGATTCTCTGGGTTGCGTGTCTTGATCTGGGCACTTTTCTAGAATCCAGAACTTGAAACGGAATTGGGGAAATTAATTATAGGTTGCATAGAGGTGTACCAACTGAAGGACCGTTAAGGCTTTCGGAAGAATGTTTGGCATTATTTTTGCTAGCATGCTGTAGATTGAGTGCAATTGGTGTGATAGTTTTGAACGATTCTTTCTGGCCATTGCTTTTCTTGTGGATTGGAATGAAAACTGACATTTTCCAGTCTTTGAGTTTTAAGCTATTTCTGCGCATAGATGAGAATGCAGGCACCCACATCTTTCACAGTCGATACATCTTTTAAGGATGTTGAAAAATATGCCTGCTGGGAATTACTCCGTATGATCTCACCCTAGCTTATGTATGACTGGGCTCCCTAACCAGGCCTACTTCTTGCAGCTCCGTCACCTGCCTTGTCTGGCTCTAAGCTGCGTGATCACACCCATTGGTGGTTATCTGAGTCATGAAAGTTGTTTTTTTGTGATATGGTATAACAGCTCTTTCTGTGTATTCTTGCCACGTCATGGCGAATGGATTGGGGAAACGGATGACTGATTATGGAGTCATCTTTTCTGTTGTATTTCTTTGGCTACTTCCCCGCGAGCCTTCTGCAACAATCGGCTGCACGCAATGGTAACTGCCATTGGCTGAAATCTATTTTTATATCGTGATAACTGTTTATTACTAGTTTGTAAGGTTGCTTGACCTATCATCGGACAGGTTATTACTGACCTTAGGTATCAAGCGCCATTCTTTGCATGAAGTGTATCCCTGGCCTGATATCTATAATTTGCTTGAAGAGAATTCTAGATACGAGTCCTTTCCATTCTATTATATTTTACCTCTCTAATTTTTGATTGGCATTGATCACAAGCGGAGAGACAATAGAAAGATCCCTTCTATTCCTGGGAACTCTGGCTTGTGCTCAAAGTGTACTGTCTTAATCCTTTCTCTTTTGCCTTTCAATCGCTCTGTTTCTCAGCACTATTTTGTAAGGCCTCTTCAGATAAACCTAATTTTGGGTGGCGATATTTTGGTGGTTGTCATTTTTTCTTGGGGATGGGTCTGCATTTACTGCCTCCTGTAGCAATGTTAATACGAAACGTGACCTCAAATCAAATCCCTTATGATTAGTACCTATGGTGGGTATTAGTGACTGAAAAAAAGATTGTATGGGAGTTAGAATCCTATGGTAACAGAGTTGCTGAAGAACTGGTGGTTTGGGAAGGGCATGTGCTGTGACCCATAGAACATCGCCTGAAGCAGTCTGCTACCTCTGCTGGAGAACATGCTATGGAACAGAAGAGCTCCTGGTGGAACTAAGACAGTCCATGGCTGCAATATATGAGAGATCATGTATCGTTTGTGTCAAGAAGCACCTGATGACGCACTGTTCACTAGACTTTCATGAGTAACAGAAAGCGAGAACATTATATAGAGCTTTAGAGATCTCTGTGAGAGTCGCTGAGACAACGACAATGGGTGCCATGAACGCGAGTGGAAGCCCTCTGCGCGTATATAATGAGTATAGATAGCTAAAAAACACTTACCAGGTGTCTCAATGTGGGACACAGTCATATTACAGGCAAACAGAGGGCAAGAAGCATGAGAAAACTATAGAATTTGTTGAAAAGCCTAAATCGTCTGAAGGAAAAAGGAGGCAGAATTACATGCACGCGGACTCTCCTCTCGTGGTGTTTTGGCCATCGGGAAGATTATATTCTCCATGGACAGAGGAAGCGCTGGAGGGACTACATAGTCCATGATGGGGGAGCTCCGGAGCACTATAGAGAATGAGCTGAACGACACATGGTCGACCACATATACACTCTTGAAAAAGTGTCGAGCAACATGGACAAATATCTCTTTGGTGTCACGAAAGTGCGGGATTTTTGACGCATGTATACCGAAGGAATTGGTTGCTTTGAACCATACTTTCTAAAACGTTTGGATGATCAACTCGTAACGTACTAGCATCTATACATTTGTCATACAATACACCTGGCCATGCTGGTATATTTAAGAGGACGCGAAGGCATCCATATGTGTTATTGTAACTATCAATTGAAGATCGTTGACGGTATATGGGCTGTTAACTTCACACAGAGAATATGAGTTGGTGAGAGTTATATTGGCATCACCACAAGATCGTCTTGGACATGAGGTTTTCTGACTTTTTTGGAAGGTGTTTAGAGGTTTTAATCTAGAGAATTAGGCATGGCTCAACTTATGGCAGGCTAAATAAGGTTCGAGGTTGTAAAATGTTTTAATATTATGAGTAACAGCTGGAAGACATATACTAGTATGGGTGTGAAACACAGAAGATAGAAAATGAAGGAAGGCATAAGGCCAGAGACTTTGATGCGAAAGGTTGAGGGGCAAAATGTCACCGATTCTGCAGAGGTCTGCGATTGGCCAAAAGCTCACAAAAAAGTCAGCACACCAAGGCCCCTAGTGGGAAAGGCCACCAGGCAGCCAGGTATTAGTCTTTACCTGAGGACAGCTTAGTTCTATTCAGATGAGCTTTCATGATGAAATCGAGAGACCTAGCCGACCGCCACTTTATAAAGAGGGCAGCCTCCTTACTCAGACCACTGATTTAGGTATTAATCTCTAAAAACATTTTTAGAGAATACAGCCCAGAGATAGATGTTGATCAAGATATCTGGGCACCCTCGTGGCCAGTCAATGTCCAGCGCCAATATTGACGACCAAGCGTGAAGTGGTCGGCAACA
>NW_017218816.1:0-11703 GCF_001704415.2 Capra hircus | reverse complement strand
TTCCTCTCGAGTGGAGACGGGTATGTCGCGGAACTTCTTGAGTTGCAGCAAGGGTGTGAAGGACCCTTTGGAAGTTCAGAGGTTAGGTGTGATTAGCCTCGAGACGCCTCAGCGGAAATGGGCCTCATCTCGCCTGGAGGGGAGAACCTCCTGGATTTTCTCGAGTTGCGGCAGGTGCTCTCAACTTACGACGGTCCTCAGGGACCCGCTCTGGTGGCCTCAGGAAAGGCCAGTCCCATGCGAGTTGCTCGGGGGGCCTCTCGGGATTCCTCTCCCGTCGATGCCGGGGCCTAAGACTGCCGGGAGCCAGTGTGAGCAGCCCGCCCGTGACAAGGTTATGAGGAAGGAAGCTGACATACGCAAGGCGTGCTCAGACTTCAGGGACCCCTCTGGAAGTTTTTTAAGCATGTACCCCAACAAATATCTGCCGGTTTTTGTGCTCTGCTTTTTCACTCTTCTGACCTTTTCTGGAAAAAGTCAATTCAGCGCGTTAGTCTTCTGCATTTGAAAGAGTGTTTCAATCCAAAAACCCTCTGATGGCTTTCTAGCCTGCCTGTAGGACTCGTACAGCTGCGCTTGTGATTGTTTGAGGCCTCCTGACCGCAGGAGCACAGGAAGCTTAAAACATCCTAGGAATGCAGGAGCTTTCGAGGAGTCAAAATCTTTAGAATAGACTGATTAAAAGTTTCATTTTTTGGGTCAATGCTTGCTGCCAAATTTTCATATCCTTTATTTTAGATATAGTTGGTATATAGAAAAACAAGTAGTAGACCTGGTATTAGCAACATTATATCTTTGAGTTAAGTACCTTCTTTGTTATAACCCACTGCACATTTGTTCTATAGAGATGTAACTTTAATGCTTTAAGGAGATGCAGATTAAAGAAAAAACACTTCAGGGGAAACAAAATTAACGTTCATTAAGGAACAGAGCCAAAAAGTGTTAACAAGCCTCTTGGCCAGAAGATAATGTAAATCACCTGAGACCTTTGTATACAAAATGATATACAGAAAGAATCTGGGTTGTGAACGCTACATAATTTTGTGTTATCCATTGATCTCCATGTTTTATCAAAATATAAAAGGCCTTGTGAACAATAAAGGAGGAGACCAGGGTCGGGGGCCAGTTTCTCGGACCAGCTTCTCGAACTAGTCTCTCAGCCTGGTTTCTTGGGACTCTGGCTCCCCCCGTGTCTTTCTCTCTCTTTCTTCTTCTCTACCTTTCCTTCTCTCTGCTCTTTACTTTAACTTCAGGCTGAATCTCCACCTGGAGTGCGGAGGCTAGCAAGGTCTACTTACTTGCCCTGGCTGTTAAGACCCGCACGAAAGGGAGCTTAAGGCGAGCACCCTTAGATATTCAAGCGGCGCCGGTGGCCCAAAGTAGGTGGTGCAAATTCCTTGTGTGGAATTTTATTGGCTTCCGCGTAAACCAAGCTATTCAGCCCTCTTTCTCCACTTAATCTTCTTACTACACTATAGTTTCCAAATCTAATTTCTACATTAATAAATAAACAAGTCTTTCCACGACAACGCCGTCCACAGTTCGAATTCCCTGGATCCACCGGGCTGGAGCCCGGCATAAGACTTGAGTGGAGTCGGTGCCGGAACCTGAGGATCCTCTCCAGTGCTGACATGGATCTTGGGGTACTTCTGGAGTCTCCCCAGGGGAGTCAGTCTTCGTCGCGAGTGGGGTATGCACGTGCGCTTTCCTCCGAGCTGTAGCAGCAGTGTCATGCTCCCCTTCGCGTGGATCAAGGGATCTGTGGCTTTCCCACGAGGCTTCCCACAGGGCTGTCCCACGTGCCACCGTGCTGTGAGTTGATCCTCTTGAAAGTCGAGGTAGTGCAGGGAAAACAGGTTTCCCTGGAATGGACTGAGACATCTGGGGGACTCTGGGAAGGGTGGCACGACCCTGGCGTTCCTCTCGCCTTTCCTGTGGAGAGCGCCTCCTCTTGAGATGCGACGGGAACGCCGGGAATACTTTCCCGACCACGCAGGGAAAGATCCCTCCTCTTGAGCTAGGAGGCGGAAACGGGCTCCTCTGGATGGGGGAGGGACTCTCGTGATTCCTCTCGAGTGGAGACGGATATGTCGGGGAACTTCTTGAGTTGCAGCAAGGGTGTGAAGGACCCTTTGGAAGTTCCAGAGGTTAGGTGTGATTAGCCTCGAGACGCCTCAGCGGAAATGGGCCTCATCTCGCCTGGAGGGGAGAACCTCCTGGATTTTCTCGAGTTGTGGCAGGTGCTCTCTACCTACACGGGGACCTCAGGGACCCGCTCTGGTGGCCTCAGGAAAGGCAGGTCCCCAACGAGTTGCTCGGGGTCATCTCGGGATTCCTCTCCCGTCGATGCCGGGGCCTAAGGCCTTGTGTGGAGACGCTGCCGGAACCTGAGGATTCCTCCCCAGTGCTGACATGGATTTGGGGTATTTCTGGAGTCTCCCCAGGGGAGTCAGTCCTCGTCTCGAATTGGGGCATTCACGTGCGATTTCCTCTCGAGCTGTAGCAGCAGTGTCACGCTTCCCTTCGCGTGAATCAAGGGATCTGTGGCTTTCCCACTAGGCTTTCCCACAGGGCTGTCCCACGTGCCACCGTGGTGTGAGTAGATCCTGGCTTGAAAGTCGAGGCAGTGCAGGGAAAAAAGGTTTCCCTGGAATGGACTGAGACATCTGAAGGACCCTGGGAATGGTGGCACGACCCTGGAGTTCCTCTCGCCTTTCCTGTGGAGAGCGCCTCTTCTTGAGATGCGAGGATCGTCGGAATTCTTTCCTGAACACGCAGGGAAAGGATCCCTCCTCTCGATCTAGGAGGGGGAAACGGGGCTCCTCTGGATGTGGGCCGGACTCTCGTGCTTCCTCTCGAGTGGAGACGGGTATGTCGGGGAACTTCTTGACTTGCAGCAAGGGTGTGAAAGACCCTTTGGAAGTTCCAGAGGTTAGGTGTGATTAGCCTCGAGACACCTCAGCGGAAATGGGCCTCATCTCGCCTGGAAGGTAGAACCTCCTGATTTTCTCGAGTTGTGGCAGGTGCTCTCGACTTACGACCTGGACCTCAGGGACCCGCTCTCGTGGCCTCAGGAAAGGCCAGTCCCCATGCGAGTTGCTCGGGGCCTATCGGGATTCCTCTCCCGTCGATGCCGGGGCCTAAGACCTTGTGTGGAGTCGTTTGCGGAACCTGAGGATTCCACTCCAGGGCTGGCATGGATCTTGGGGTAATTTTGGAGTCTCCCCAGGGGAGTCAGTCCACGTCTCGACTGGGGGCATGCACGTGCGCTTTCCTCCCCAGCTGTAGCAGCAGTGTCACGCTTCATTTCGCGTGGATCAAGGGATCTGTGGCTTTCCCTCGAAGCTTTCCCACGAGGCTTTCCCACGAATCTTTCCCACAGGGCTCTCCCACGTGCCACCGTGGTGTGAGTCGATCCTCGGATTGAAAGTCGAGGCAGTGCACGGAAAACAGTTTTCCCTGGAATGGACTGAGACATCTGGGGGCTCTGGAAATGGTGGCACGACCCTGGAGTTCCTCTCGCCTTTCCTGTGGAGAGCGCCTCCTCTTGAAATGTGACAGGAATGCGGGGAATTCTTTCCCCACGACGCAGGGAAAGGATCCCTCCTCTCGAGCTAGGAGGCGGAAATGGGGCTCCTCTGGATGTAGGCGGGACTCTCGTGCTTCCTGTTGAGTGGAGACGAGGATGTCGGGGAACTTCTTGAGTTGCAGCAAGGGTGTGAAGGACCCTTTGGAAGTTCCAGAGGTTAGGTGTGATTTGCCTCCAAACGCCTCAGCGGAAATGGGCCTCATCTCTCCTGGAGGGGAGAACCTCCTGGATTTTCTCGAGTTGCGGCAGGTGCTCTCGACTTACGACGGGGACCTCAGGGACCCGCTCTGGTGGCCTCACGAAAGGCCAGTCCCCATGCCAGTTGCTCGGGGGCCTATAGGGATTCCTCTCCCGTCGATGCCGGGCCTAAGACCTTGTGTTGAGTCGGTGCCGGAACCTGAGGATTCCTCTCCAGTACTGACATGGACCTTGTGGTACTTCTGGAGTCTCCCCAGCGGAGTAAGTCCTCGACTGTGTGGGGGCATGCACGTGCTATTTCCTCCCGAGCTGTAGCAGCAGTGTCACGCTCCCCTTCGCGTGGATCAAGGGATCTGTGGCTTTCCCTCGAGGCTTTCCCACGAGGCTTTCCACGAAGTTTTACCACAGGGCTATCCCACGTGCGACCGTGGTGTGAGTCGATCCTCGGCTTGAACGTCGAGGCAGTGCAGGGAAAACAGGTGTCCCTGGAATGGACGGAGACATCTGGGGGCTCTGGGAATGGTGGCACGACCCTGGAGTTCCTCTCGCCTTTTCTGTGGAGAGCACCTCATCTTGAGATGCGACGGGAACGCCAGGAATTCTTTCCAGACCAGGCAGGGAAAGGATCCCTCCTCTCGAGCTAGGAGGCGGAAAGGGGGCTCCTCTGGATGTTGTCGGGACTCTTGTGCTTCCTCGCGATTGGAGACGGGTATGTCGGGGAACTTCTTGAGTTGCAGCAAGGGTGTGAAGGACCCTTTGGAAGTTCCAGAGTTTAGGTGTGATTAGCCTCGAGACACCTAAGCGGAAATGGGCCTCATCTCGCCTGGAAGGTAGAACCTCCTGATTTTCTCGAGTTGTGGCAGGTGCTCTCGACTTACGACGGGGACCTCAGGGACCCGCTCTCGTGGCCTCAGGAAAGGCCAGTCCCCATGCGAGTTGCTCGGGGGCCTATAGGGATTCCTCTCCCGTCGATGCCGGGCCTAAGACCTTGTGTGGAGTCGTTTGCGGAACCTGAGGATTCCTCTCCAGGGCTAGCATGGATCTTGGGGTAATTCTGGAGTCTCCCCAGGGGAGTCAGTCCACGTCTCGAGTGGGGGCATGCACGTGCGCATTCCTCCCCAGCTCTAGCAGCCGTGTCACGCTTCCCGACGAGTGGATCAAGGGATCTGTGGCTTTCCCTAGAGGCTTTCCCACAGGGCTGTCCCACGTGTCACCGTGCAGTGAGTCGATCCTCGGCTTGAAAGTCGAGGCAGTGCAGGGAAAACAGGTGTCCCTGGAACGGAGACATCTGGGGACTCTAGTAATGGTGGCACGACCCTGGAGTTCCTCTGGCCTTTCCTGTGGAGACTCATCGATGTCACGGGAACGCCAGGAATTCCAGAACAGGCAGGGAAAGGATCCTCTCTCGCGCTAGAGGCGGAAACGGGGCTCCTATGGATGTGGGCGGGACTCTCGTGCTTCCTCTCGAGTGGAGACGGGTATGTCGGGAACTTCTTGAGTTGCAGCAAGGGTGTGAAGGACCCTTTGGAAGTTCCAGAGGTTAGGTGTGATTAGCCTCGAGAAGCCTCAGCGGAAATGGGCCTCATCTCGCCTGGAGGGGAGAACCTCCTGGATTTTCTCGAGTTGCGGCAGTTCCTCTCGACTTACGACGGGACCTCAGGGACACGCTCTGGTGGCCTCAGGAAAGGCCAGTCCCCAAGCGAGGCCTCTCGAGATTCCTCTCCTGTCGATGCCGGGGCCTAAGACCTTGTGTGAGTCGGTGCCGGAACCTGAGGATTCCTCTCCAGTGCTGACATGGATCTTGCGGTACTTCCTGAGTCTCCCCTGGGGAGTCAGTCCTCCTCTCGAGTGGGGGCATGCACGTGCGCTTTCCTCCCAGCTCTAGCAGCAGTGTCACGCTTCCCGTCGAGTGGGTCAAGGGATCTGTGGCTTTCCCACGAAGCTTTCCCACAGGGCTGTCCCACGTGCCACCGTGGTGTGAGTCGATCCTCGGCTTGAAAGTCGAGGCAGTGCAGGGAAAACAGGTTTCCCTAAATGGACTGAGACATCTGGGGGACTCTGGGAATGGTGGCACGACCCTAGAGTTCCTCTCGCCTTTCCTCTGGAGAGCGCCTCCTCTTGAGATGCGACGGGAACGCCGGGAATTCTTTCCCGACCACGCAGGGAAAGATCCCTCCTCTCGAGCTAGGAGGCGGAAACAGCGCTCCTCTGGATGAGGGCGGGACTCTCGTGCTTCCTCTCGAGTGGAGACGGGTATGTCGCGGAACTTCTTGAGTTGCAGCAAGGGTGTGAAGGACCCTTTGGAAGTTCCAGAGGTTAGGTGTGATTAGCCTCGAGACGCCTCAGCGGAAATGGGCCTCATCTCGCCTGGAGGGGAGAACCTCCTGGATTTTCTCGAGTTGCGGCAGGTGCTCTCAACTTACGACGGGTCCTCAGGGACCCGCTCTGGTGGCCTCAGGAAAGGCCAGTCCCCATGCGAGTTGCTCGGGGGCCTCTCGGGATTCCTCTCCCGTCGATGCCGGGGCCTAAGACTGCCGGGAGCCAGTGTGAGCAAGCCCGCCCGTGACAAGGTTATGAGGAAGGAAGCTGACATACGCAAGGCGTGCTCAGACTTCAGGGACCCCTCTGGAAGTTTTTAAGCATGTACCCCAACAAATATCTGCCGGTTTTTGTGCTCTGCTTTTTCACTCTTCTGACCTTTTCTGGAAAAAGTCAATTCAGCGCGTTAGTCTTCTGCATTTGAAAGAGTGTTTCAATCCAAAAACCCTCTGATGGCTTTCTAGCCTGCCTGTAGGACTCGTACAGCTGCGCTTGTGATTGTTTGAGGCCTCCTGACCGCAGGAGGCACAGGAAGCTTAAAACATCCTAGGAATGCAGGAGCTTTCGAGGAGTCAAAATCTTTAGAATAGGACTGATTAAAAGTTTCATTTTTTGGGTCAATGCTTGCTGCCAAATTTTCATATCCTTTATTTTTAGATATAGTTGGTATATAGAAAAACAAGTAGTAGACCTGGTATTAGCAACATTATATCTTTGAGTTAAGTACCTTCTTTGTTATAACCCACTGCACATTTGTTCTATAGAGATGTAACTTTAATGCTTTAAGGAGATGCAGATTAAAGAAAAACACTTCAGGGGAAACAAAATTAACGTTCATTAAGGAAAGAGCCAAAAAGTGTTAACAAGCCTCTTGGCCAGAAGATAATGTAAATCACCTGAGACCTTTTGTATACAAAATGATATACAGAAAGAATCTGGGTTGTGAACGCTACATAATTTTGTGTTATCCATTGATCTCCATGTTTTATCAAAAATATAAAAGGCCTTGTGAACAATAAAGGAGGAGGCCAGGGTCCGGGGGCCAGTTTCTCGGACCAGCTTCTCGAACTAGTCTCTCAGCCTGGTTTCTTGGGACTCTGGCTCCCCCCGTGTCTTTCTCTCTCTTTCTTCTTCTCTACCTTTCCTTCTCTCTGCTCTTTACTTTAACTTCAGGCTGAATCTCCACCTGGAGTGCGGAGGCTAGCAAGGTCTACTTACTTGCCCTGGCTGTTAAGACCCGCACGAAAGGGAGCTTAAGGCGAGGCACCCTTAGATATTCAAGCGGGCGCCGGTGGCCCAAAGTAGGTGGTGCAAATTCCTTGTGTGGAATTTTATCGGCCTTCCGCGTAAACCAAGCTATTCAGCCTCTTCCTCCACTTAATCTTCTTACTACACTATAGTTTCCAAATCTAATCTTACATTAATAAATAAACAAGTCTTTCCACGACAACGCCGTCCACAGTTCGAATTCCCTGGATCCACCGGGGCTGGAGCCCGGCATAAGAACTTGAGTGGAGTCGGTGCCGGAACCTGAGGATTCCTCTCCAGTGCTGACATGGATCTTGGGTACTTCTGGAGTCTCCCCAGGGGAGTCAGTCCTCGTCTCGAGTGGGGGCATGCACGTTTGCTTTCCTCCCGAGCTGTGGCAGCAGTGTGGCGCTTCCCTTCGTGTGGATTAAGGGATCTGTGGCTTTCCATCGAGGCTTTCCCAGGAGGCTTTCCCAGGAGGCTTTCCCACGAGGCTTTCCCACAGGCTGTCCCACGTGCCACCGTGGTGTGAGTCGATCCTCGGCTTGAAATTCGAGGCAGTAGACGAAAATCAGGTTTCCCTGGAATGGAGTGAGACATCTGGGGGACTCTGGGAATGCTGGCACGACCCTGGAGTTCCTCTCGCCTTTTCTGTGGAGAGGGCCTCCTCTTGAGATGCAAAGGGAACGCAGGGAATTCTTTCCCGACCACGCAGGGAATGGATCCCTCCTCTCGAGCTAGGAGGCGGAAACGGGGCTCCTCTGGATGTGTGCAGAACCCTTGTGCTTCCTCTCGAGTGGAGACGGGTAAGTCGGGGAACTTCTTGAGTTGCAGCAAGGGTGTGAAGGACCCTTTGGATGTTCAAGATGTTAGATGTGATTAGCCTCGAGACACCTCAGCGGAAAAGGGCCTCATCTCGCCTGGAGGGGAGAACCTCCTGGATTTTCTCGAGTTGCGGCAGGTGATGTCGACTTACGACGGGGACCTCAGGGACCCGCTCTGCTGGCCTGAGTAAAGGCCAGTCCCCATTCGAGATGTTTGGGGGCCGCTCGGGATTCCTCTCACGGCGATGCCGGGGCCTAAGACCTTGTGTGGAGTCGGTGTTGGAACCTGAGTATTCCTCTCCGGTTCTGGCATGGATCTTGGGGTACTTCTGGAGTCTCCCCAGGGGAGTCAGTCCTCGTCTCGAGTGGGGCATGCACGGGCGCTTTCCTCCCGATCTGTAGCAGCAGTGTCACGCTTCCCTTCTCGTGGATCAAGGGATCAGGGCTTTCCCTCGAGGCTTTTCAGAGGCTTTCCCACGAGGCTTTCCCACAGGGCTGTCCCACGTGCCACCGTGGTGTGAGTCGATCCTCGGCTTGAAAGTCGAGGCAGTGCAGGGAAAACAGGTTTCCCTGGAATGGACTGAGACATCTGGGGGACTCGGAATGGTGGCACGACCCTGGAGTTCCTCTCGTCTTTCCTGTGGAGAGCGCCTCCTCTTGAGATGCGACGGGAATGCCGGGAATTCTTTCCCCGCCACGCAGGGAAAGGATCCCTCCTCTCGAGCTAGGAGGCGGAAATGGGGCTCCTCTGGATGTGGCGGGACTCTCGCGATTCCTCTAGAGTGGAGACGGGTATGTCGGGGTACTACTTGAGTTGCAGCAAGGGTGTGAAGGACCCTTTGGAAGTTCCAGAGGTTAGGTGTGATTAGCCTCGAGACGCCTCAGCGGAAATGGGCCTCATCTAGCCTGGAGGGGAGAACCACCTGGATTTTCTCGTGTTGCGTCAGGTGCTCTCGACTTACGACGGTGACCTCAGGGACCCGCTCTGGTGGCCTCAGGAAAGGCCAGTCCCCATGCGAGTTGCTCGGGGGCCTCTCGGATTCCTCTCCCGTCGATGCCAAGACCTTGTGTGAGTCGGTGCCGGAACCTGAGGATTCCTCTCCAGTGCTGTATGGATCTTGGGTACTTCTGGAGTCTCCCCAGGGGAGTCAGTCCTCGTCTCGAGTGGGGGCATGCACGCTTTCCTCCCGAGCTGTAGAAGCAGTGCCACGCCATTCGCGTGGATCAGGGATCTGTGGCTTTCCCACGAGGCTTTCCCACGAGGCTTTGGGGGCTTTCCCACGAGGTCCCACAGTTGTCCACGTGCCACCGTGGTGTGAGTCGATCCTCGGCTTGAAAGTCCAGCAGTGCAGGGAAAACAGGTTTCCCTGGAATGGACTGAGACATCTGGGGGACTATGGGAATGGTGGCACGACCCTGGAGTTCCTCTCCTTTCCTGTTGAGAGCGCGCCTCTCTTGAGATGCGACGGGAACGCCGGGAATTCTTTCCCGACCACGCAGAGAAAGGATCCCTCCTCTCGAGGTAGGAGGCAGAAACGGGGCTCCTCTGGATGTGGGCGGGACTCTCGTGCTTCCTCTCGAGTGGAGACGGGTATGTCGGGGAACTGCTTGAGTTGCAGCAAGGGTGTGAAGGACCCTTTGGAAGTTCCAGAGGTTAGGTGTGATTAGCCTCGAGACGCCTCAGCGGAAATGGGCCTCATCTCGCCTGGAGGAGAGAATCTCCTGGATTTTCTCGAGTTGCAGCATGTGCACTCGACTTATGAAGGGGTCCTCAGGGACCGGCTCTGGTGGACTCAGGAAAGGCCAGTCCCCATGATAGTTGCTTGGGGGCCTCTCGGGATTCCTCTCTCCCGTCGATGCCAGGGCCTAAGACCTTGTGTGGAGTCGGTGCCGGAACCTGAGGGTTCCTCTCCAGTGCTAACATGGGTCTTGGGGAATTTCTGGAGTCTCCCCAGGGGAGTCAGTCCTCGTCTCGAGTGGGGGCATGTACCTGCGCTTTCCTCCCGAGCTGTAGCAGCAGTGTCACGCTTCCCTTCGCGTGGATCAAGGGATCTGTGGCTTTCCCTCGAGGCTTTCCAACAGGGCTGTCCCTCGTGCCACCGTGGTGTGAGTTGATCCTCGGCTTGAAATTCGAGGCAGTGCAGGGAAAACAGGTTTCCCTGGAATGGACTGAGACATCTGGGGGGACTCTGTGAATGGTGACACGACCCTGGAGTTCCTCTCGCCTTTCCTGCGGAGAGCGCCTCCTCTTGAGATGCGACGGGAATGCCGGGAATTCTTTCCCGAACACGCAGGGAAAGGATCCCTCCTCTCGAGCTAGTTGGCGGAATAGGGGCTCCTCTGGATGTGGGCGGGACTCTCGTGCTTCCTCTCGAGTGGAGACGGGTATGTCGGGGAACTTCTTGAGTTGCAGCAAGGGTGTGAAGGACCCTTTGGAAGTTCCAGAGGTTAGGTATGATTAGCCCGAGACGCCTCAGCGGAAATGGGCCTCATCTCGCCTGGGGGAAAACCTCCTGGATTTTCTCGAGTTACGGCAGGTGCTCTCGACTTACGACGGGACCTCAGGGACCCGCTCTGGTGGCCTCAGGAAAGGCCAGTCCCCATGCGAGTTGCCGGGGCCTCTCGGGATTCCTCTCCCGTCGATGCCGGGGCCTAAGACCTTGTGTGGAGTCGGTGCCGGAACCTGAGGATTCCTCTCCAGTGCTGACATGGATCTTGGGGTACTTTTTGGAGTCTCCCCAGGGGAGTCAGTCCTCGTCTCGAGTGGGGGCATGCACGTGCGCTTTCCTCCCGAGCTGTAGCAGCAGTGTCACGCTTCCCTTCGCGTGGATCAAGGGATCTGTGGCTTTCCCTCGAGGCTTTTCCTCGAGGCTTTCCCACGAGGCTTTCCCACAGGGCTGTCCCACGTGCCACCGTGGTGTGAGTCGATCCTCGGATTGAAAGTCGAGGCAGTGCAGGGAAAAAGGTTTCCCTGGAATGGACTGAGACATCAGGGGACTCTGGGAACGGTGGCACGACCCTGAGTTCCTCTTCGCCTTTCCTGTGGAGAGTGCCTCCTCTTGAGATACAACGGGAACGCCGGGAATTCTTTCCGGACCACGCAGGTGAAAGGATCCCTCCTCTTGAGCTAGGAGGCGGAAACGGAGCTCCTCTGGATGTGGGCGGGACTCTCGTGCTTCCTCTCGAGTGGAGACGGGTATGTCGGGGATCTTCTTGAATTGCAGCAAGGGTTTGAAGGATCCTTTGGAAGTTCCAGAGGTTTCGGTGTGATTAGCCTCGAGGCGCCTCAGGGAAATGGGCCTCATCTCGCCTGGATGGGAGAACCTCCTGGATTTTCTCGAGTTGCGGAAGGTGCTCTCGACTTACGATTGGGACCTCAGAGACCCGCTCTGGTTTCCTCAGGAAAAGGCCAGTCCCATGCGAGTTGTTTGGGGGCATCTCGGAATCCTCTCCCGTCGATGCCAGGCCTTATACCTTGTGTGGAGTCGGTGCCGGAACCTGAGAATTACTCTCCAGTGCTTACAT
>NW_017218815.1:0-11704 GCF_001704415.2 Capra hircus | reverse complement strand
GTAAAGGCCTCGTGGGGAAAGCCACAGATCCCTTGATCCACGCGAAGGGAAGCGTGACACTGCTGCTACAGCTCGGGAGGAAAGCGCACGTGCATGCCCCCACTCGAGACGAGGACTGACTCCCCTGGGGAGACTCCAGAAGTACCCCAAGATCCATGTCAGCACTGGAGAGGAATCCTCAGGTTCCGGCACCGACTCCACACAAGTTTTAGGCCCCACATCGACGGAGAGGAATCCCGAGAGGCCCCCGAGCAACTCGCATGGGGACTGGCCTTTCCTGAGGCCACCAGAGCGGGTCCCTGAGGTCCCCGTCGTAAGTCGAGAGCACCTGCCGCAACTCGAGAAAATCCAGGAGGTTCTCCCCTCCAGGCGAGATGAGGCCCATTTCCGCTGAGGCGTCTCGAGGCTAATCACATCTAACATCTGGAACTTCCAAAGGGTCCTTCACACCCTTGCTGCAACTCAAGAAGTTCCCCGACATACCCGTCTCCACTCGAGAGGAAGCACGAGAGTCCCGCCCACATCCAGAGGAGCCCCCCGTTCGCCTCCTAGCTCGAGGAGGGATCCTTTCCTGTGTTCGGGAAAGAATTCCCGGCGTTTCCGTCGCATCTCAAGAGGAGGCGCTCTCCACAGGAAAGGCGAGAGGAACTCCAGGGTCGTGCCACCATTCCCAGAGTCCCCCAGATGTCTCAGTCCATTCCAGGGAAACCTGTTTTCCCTGCACTGCTCGACTTTCAAGCCGAGGATCGACTCACACCACGGTGGCACGTGGGGCAGCCCTGTGGGAAAGCCTCGTGGGAAAGCCTCGAGGGAAAGCCACAGATCCTTGATTGACATTTGGACACTGGGCCTCAACCGACTGTCTTGTGACACTGCTGCTACAGCGAGAGGAAAGCACGTGCAGGCCCCCACTCGAGACAGGACTGACTCCCTGGGAGACTCAGAAGCAAGATCCATGTCAGCACTGGAGAGGAATCCTCAGGTTCCGGCACCGACTCCACACAAGTCTTAGGCCCCGGCATCGACGGGAGAGGAATCCCGAGAGGCCCCGAGCAACTCGCATGGGGACTGGCCTTTCCTGAGGCCACCAGAGCGGGTCCCTGAGGTCCCCGTCGTAAGTCGAGAGCACCTGCCGCCACTCGAGAAAATCCAGGAGGTTCTCCCCTCCAGGCGAGATGAGGCCCATTTCCGCTGAGGCGTCTCGTGGCTAATCACATCTAACTCTGGAAATTCCAAAGGGTCCTTCACACCCTTGCTGCAACTCAAGAAGTTCCCCGACATACCCGTCTCCACTCGAGAGGAAGCACGAGAGTTCTGCCCACATCCAGAGGAGCCCCGTTTCCGCCTCCTAGCTCGAGAGGAGGGATCCTTTCCCTGCGTGTCGGGAAAGAATTCCCGGCGTTCCGTCGCATCTCAAGAGGAGGCGCTCTCCACAGGAAAGGCGAGAGGAACTCCAGGGTCGTGCCACCATTCCCAGAGTCCCCAGATGTCTCAGTCCATTCCAGGGAAACCTGTTTTCCCTGCACTGCCTCGACTTTCAAGCCGAGGATCGACTCACACCACGGCGGGACAGCCCTGGGAAGCCCTGTGGGAAAGCCTCGTGGAAAGCTCGAGGGAAAGCCACAGATCCCTTGATCCACGCGAAGGGAAGCGTGACACTGCTGCTACAGCTCGAGGAAAGCACACGTGCATGCCCCCACTCGAGACGAGGACTGACTCCCCTGGGGAGACTCCAGAAGTACCCAAGATCCATGTCAGCACTGGAGAGAATCCTCAGGTTCCGGCACCGACACCACACAAGTCTTAGGCCCCATCGAGGGAGAATCCCGGAGGCCCCCGAGCAACTCGCATGGGGACTGGCCTTTCCTGAGGCCACCAGAGTCCCTGAGGTCCCCGTCGTAAGTCGAGAGCACCTGCCGCAACTCGAGAAATCCAGGAGGTTCTCCCTCCAGGCGAGATGAGGCCCATTTCCGCTGAGGCGTCTCGAGGCTAATCACACCTAACCTCTGGAACTTCCAAAGGGTCCTTCACACCCTTGCTGCAACTCAAGAAGTTCCCCGACATACCGTCTCCACTCGAGAGGAAGCACGAGAGTCCGCCCACATCCAGAGGAGCCCCGTTTCCGCCTCCTAGCTCGAGAGGGATCCTTTCCCTGCGTGGTCGGGAAAGAATTCCCGGCGTTCCCGTCGCATCTCAAGAGGAGGCGCTCTCCACAGGAAAGGCGAGAGGAACTCCAGGGTCGTGCCACCATTCCCAGAGTCCCCAGATGTCTCAGTCCATTCCAGGGAAACCTGTTTTCCCTGCACTGCCTCGACTTTCAAGCCGAGGATCGACTCACACCACGGTGGCACGTGGGACAGCCCTGTGGGAAAGCCTCGTGGAAAGCCTCGTGGGAAAGGAAAGCCTCGAGGAAAGCCAGATCCCTTGATCCACGCGAAGGGAAGCGTGACACTGCTGCTACAGCTCGGGAGGAAAACGCACGTGCATCCCCACTCGAGACGAGGACTGACTCCCCTGGGGAGACTCCAGAAGTACCCCAAGATCCATGTCAGCACTGGAGAGGAACTCAGGTTCCGGCACCGACTCCACACAAGGTCTTAGGCCCCGGCATCGACGGGAGAGGAATCCGAGAGGCCCCGAGCAACTCGCATGGGGACTGGCCTTTCCTGAGGCCACCAGAGCGGGTCCCTGAGGTCCCCGTCGTAAGTCGAGAGCACCTGCCGCAACTCGAGAAAATCCAGGAGGTTCTCCCTCCAGGCGAGATGAGGCCCATTTCCGCTGAGGCGTCTCGAGGCTAACACCTAACCTCTGGAACTTCCAAAGGGTCCTTCACACCCTTGCTGCAACTCAAGAAGTTCCCCGACATACCCGTCTCCACTCGAGAGGAAGCACGAGAGTCCCGCCCACATCCAGAGGAGCCCCGTTTCCCTCCTAGCTCGAGAGGAGGGATCCTTTCCCTGCGTGGTCGGGAAAGAATTCCCGGCGTTCCCGTCGCATCTCAAGAGGAGGCGCTCTCCACAGGAAAGGCGAGAGGAACTCCAGGGTCGTGCCACCATTCCCAGAGTCCCCCAGATGTCTCAGTCCATTCCAGGGAAACCTGTTTTCCCTGCACTGCCTCGACTTTCAAGCCGAGGATCGACTCACACCACGGTGGCACGGGACAGCCCTGTGGAAAGCCTCGTGGGAAAGCCTCTTGGGAAAGCCTCGAGGGAAAGCCACAGATCCTTGATCCACACGAAGGGAAGCGTGACACCACTGCTACAGCTCGGGAGGAAAGCGCACGTGCATGCCCCCACTCGAGATGAGGACTGACTCCCCTGGGAGACTCCAGAAGTACCCCAAGATCCATGTCAGTACTGGAGAGGAAACCTCAGGTTCCCGCACCGACTCCACACAAGGTCTTAGGCCCCGGCATCGACGGGAGAGGAATCCCGAGAGGCCCCGAGCAACTCGCATGGGGACTGGCCTTTCCTGAGGCCACCAGAGAGGGTCCATGAGGTCCCCGTCGTAAGTCGAGAGCACCTGCCGCAACTCGAGAAAATCCAGGAGGTTCTCCCCTCCAGGCGAGATGAGGCCCATTTCCGCTGAGGCGTCTCGAGGCTAATCACACCTAACCTTTGGAACTTCCAAAGGGTCCTTCACACCCTTGCTGCAACTCATGAAATTCCCCGACATACCCGTCTCCACTCGAGAGGAAGCACGAGAGTCCCGCCCACATCCAGAGGAGCCCCGTTTCCGCCTGATAGATCCAGAGGAGGGATCCTTTCCCTGCGTGGTCGGGAAAGAATTCCCGGCGTTCCCCGCATCTCAAGAGGAGGCGCTCTCCACAGGAAAGGCAAGATGAACTCGAGGTCGTGCCACCATTCCCAGAGTCCGCCAGAAAATTCCTTGTCGGGAATTTTATTGGCCTTCCGGTAAACCTAGCTATTCAGCCTTTTTCCTCCAGTTAATCTTCTTACTACCCTATAATTTCTTAATCTAATCTTACATTAATAAATACACAAGACTTTCCACGTCAACGCCGTCCATCCGTCGAATTCCCTGGATGCAGCGGGGCTGGACACCGGCACACTGAGCTATCTGGGGGACTCTTGGAATGATGTCACGACACTGGAGTTTCTCTCGCCTTCCTGTGGAGAGCGCCTCCTCATGAGATGCGACGGGAACACGGGAATTCTTTCCGGAACATACAAGAAAGGATACCTGACCGCGAGGTACGAGGCGGAAACGGGGCTCCTCTGCATGTGGGCGGGACTCTCGTGCTTCCTCTCGAGTGGAGTCAGGTATGTTGGGGAACTTCTTGAGTTGTAGCAAGTGTGTGAAGGACCCTTTGGAAGTTCCAGAGGTTAGGTATGATTAGCCTCCAGACGCCTCAGAGGAAAAGGGCCTCATCTCGCCTGGAGGGGAGAACCTCCTGGATTTTCTCGAGTTGCGGCTGGTGCTTTCGACTTACGACGGGGACCTCAGGGACCCGCTCTGGTGTCCTCAGGAAAGGCCAGTCCCCATGCGAGTTGCTCGGGGCCTCTCGGGATTCCTCTCCCTTCGACGCCGGGGCCTAAGACCTTGTGTGGAGTCGGTGCCGGAACCTGAGGATTCCTCTCCAGTGCTGACATGCATCTTGCGGTACTTCTGGAGTCTCCCCAGGGGAGTCAGTCCTCGTCTCGAGTGGGGCATGCACGTTCGCTTTCCTCCCGAGCTGTAGCAGAACTGTCACGCTTCCCTTCGCGTGGATCAAGGATCTGTGGCTTTCCCTCGAGGCTTTCCCACGAGGCTTTCCCACGAGGCTTTCCCACAAGGCTGTCCCACGTGCCACCATCGTGTGAGTCGGTCCTCCGCGTGAACGTCGAGGCAGTGCAGGGTAAACAAGTTCCTCTGGAAAGGACTGAGACATCTGGGGGACTCTTGGAATGGTGGAACGACCCTGGAGTTCCTCTCACCTTTCTTGTGGAGCGTGCCTCCTCTTGAGATGCGACAGGTACGACAGGAATTTTTCCCGGCCAATCAGGGAAAGGATCCCTCATCTTGAGCCAGGAGGGGGAATTGGGGCTCCTCTGGATGTGGGTGGTACCCTGTTGATTCCTATGGAGTGGCGACGGGTCTCTCGTGGAACCTCTTGAGTTGCAGCTAGGGTGTGAAGGACCCTTTGGAAGTTCCAGAGGTTAGGTGTGATTAGCGTCGAGACGCCTCAGCGGAAATGGGCCTCATCTCGCCTGGAGGGGAGAACCTAATGGATTTTCTCTAGTTGCGGCAGGTGCTCTCGACTTACGACGGGACCTCAGGGACCGCTCTGGTGGCCTCAGGAAAGGCCAGGCGCCATGCGAGTTGCTCGGGGGCCTCTCAGGATTCCTCTCCCTTCGATGCCGGGGCCTAAGACCTTGTGTGGAGTCGGTGCCGGAACCTGAGGATTCCTCTCCAGTGTGGACATGGATCTTGGGGTACTTCTGGAGTCTCCCCAGGGGAGTTAGTCGTCGTCTTGTGTGGGGGCATGAACGTGCGCTTTCCTCCCGAGCTGTAGCAGCAGTGTCACGCTTCCCTTTGCATGGATCAAGGGATCTGTGGCTTTCCCTCGTGGCTTTCCCACGAGGCTTTCCCACAGGGCTGTTTCATGTGCCATCGTGGTGTGAGTCGATCTTCGGCTAGAAATTCGAGGCAGTGCAGGGAAATCAGGTTTCCCTGAAATGGACTGAGACATCTGGGGGACTCTGGGAATGGTGGCACGACCCTGGAGTTCCTCTCGCCTTTCCTGTGGAGAGCGCCTCCTCTTGAGATGCGCCAGGAACGCCAGGAATTCTTTCCTGACTACGCAGGGAAAGGATCCCTCCTCTCGAGCTAGGAGGCGGAAACGGGGCTCCTCTGGATGTGGGCGGGTCTCTGGTGCTTCCTCTCGTGTGGAGACGGGTATGTCGGGGAACTTCTTGAGTTGCAGCAAGGGTGTGAAGGACCCTTTGGAAGTTCCAGAGGTTAGGTGTGATTAGACTCGAGACGCCTCAGCGGAAATGGGCCTCATCTCGCCTGCAGGGGAGAACCTCCTGGATTTTCTCGAGTTTCAGCAGGTGCTCTCCAGTTACGACCGGGACTTATGTAACCCGCTCTGGTCCACTCAGGAAATGCCAGTCGACTTGCGAGTTGCTAAGGGGCCTCTCGGGATTCCTCTCCGGTCGATGACGGGGCCTAAGACCTTGTTTGGAGTCGGTGCCCGAACCTGAGGTTTCCTCTCCAGTGCTAACATGGATCTTGGGTACTACTGGAGTCTCCACAGGGGAGTCATCTTCGTCTCCAATGGGGGCATGCACGTGCGCTTTCTCCCGAGCATTAGGAGCAGAGTCAATTTTCCCCTTGGGTTGATCAACGGGTTTCTTGTTTTCCCTCGAGGCTTTCCCACGAGGCTTTCCCACGAGGCTTTCCCACAGGGCTGTCCCACGTGCCACCATCGTGTGAGTCGGTCCTCCGCGTGAACGTCGAGGCAGTGCAGGGTAAACAAGTTCCTCTGGAAAGGACTGAGACATCTGGGGGACTCTTGGAATGGTGGAACGACCCTGGAGTTCCTCTCACCTTTCTTGTGGAGCGTGCCTCCTCTTGAGATGCGACAGGTACGACAGGAATTCTTTCCCGGCCAATCAGGGAAAGGATCCCTCACATTGAGCTAGGAGGGGGAATTGGGGCTCCTCTGGATGTGGGTGGTACCCTGGTGATTCCTATGTAGTGGCGACGGGTCTCTCGTGGAACTTCTTGAGTTGCAGATATGGTGTGAAGGACCCTTTGGAAGTTCCAGAGGTTAGGTGTGATTAGCCTCGAGACGTCTCAGTGGAAATGGGCCTCATCTCGCCTGAAGGGGAGAATCTCCTTCATTTTCTCGAGTTGTGGCAGGTGCTCTCGACTTACGACCGGGGACCTCAGGGACCCGTTCTGTTGGCCTTAGGAAAGACCAGTCCCCATGCGAGTTGCTAGAGGGCCTCTCGGGATTCCTCACCGGTACATGCCGGGGCCAAGACCTTGTGTGGAGTGGGGCCAGAACCTGAGTATTCCTCTCCAGTGCTGACATGTTTTTGGGATACTTCTGAAGTCTCCCAAGGGGAATCAGTCCTCGTCTCGAGTGGGGGCATGCATGCGCATGCCCCTTCCTCCCGAGCTGTAGCAGCAGTGTCATGCTTCCCGTCGCGTGGATCAATGGATCTGTGGCTTTTCCTCTAGGCTTTTCCTAGAGGCTTTCCCACGAGGCTTTCCCACAGGGCTGTCCCCCGTGCCACCGTGGTGTGAGGCGATCCTCGGCATGAAAGTTTAGGCACTCTGTAAAAACAAGATCCTCTGGAATGGACTGAGACATCTGGGGACGCTTGAAATGGTGGCACGACCATGGAGTTCCTCTCTCCCTTCCTGTGGAGAGCGCCTCCACCTGAGATGCGACGGAATGCCGGAAGTTCTTTTCCGACCAAGCAGGGAAAGGATCCCTCATCTCTAGCTAGGAGGATGAAACGGGGCTACTCTGGATGTGGGCAGGACCCTCGTGTTTCCTCTCGAGTGGAGATGGGAATGTCGGGGAACTTCTTGAGTTGCAGCAAGGGTGTGAAGGACCCTTTGGAAGTTCCAGAGATTAGATGTAATTAGCCTCGAGACACCTCATTGGAAATGGGCCTCATCTCGCCTGGAGGGGAGAACCTCCTGGATTTTCTCGAGTTGCGGCAGGTGCTCCCGACTTACGACGGGGACCTCAGGGACCCGCTCTGTGGCCTCAGGAAAGGCCAGTCCCCATGCGAGTTGCTCGGGGGCCCCTCGGGATTCTCTCCCGTGATGCCGGGCCTAAAACCTTGTGTGAGACGGTGCCGGAACCTGAGGATTCCTCTCCAGTGCTGACATGGATCTTGGGGTATTTCTGGAGTCTCCCCAGGGAGTCAGTCCTCGTCTCGAGTGGGGCATGCACGTGCGCTTTCCTCCCGAGCTGTAGCAGCAGTGTCACGCTTCCCTTCGCCTGGATCAAGGGATCTGTGGCTTTTCCTTGAGGCTCTCCACGAGGCTTTCCCAGGAGGCTTTCCCACAGGCTGTCCACTGTCACCGTGGTGTGAGTCGATCCTCGGCTTGAAAGTCGAGGCAGTGCAGGGAAAACAGGTTTCCCTGAATGGACTGAGACATCTGGGGACTCTGGGAATGGTGGCACCACCCTGGAGTTCCTCTCGCCTTTCCTGTGGAGACCGCCTCTTTTGAGATGCGACGGAACGCCGGGAATTCTTTCCCGACCACGCAGGGAAAGGATCCCTGCTCTCGAGCTAGGAGGCGGAAACGGGGCTCCTCTGGATGTGGGCGGGACTCTCGTGCTTCCTCTCGAGTGGAGATGGGTTTTCTGGGAACTTCTTAAGTTGCAGCAAGGGTGTGAAGGACCCTTTGGAAGTTCCAGAGGTTAGGTGTGATTAGCCTCGAGACGCCTCAGTGGAAATGGGCCTCATCTCGCCTGGAGGGGAGAACCTCCTGAATTTTCTCAAGTTGGGGCAGGTGCTCTCGACTTACGACAGGGACCTAAGGGACCCGCTATGTTGGCCTCAGGAAAGGCCAGGCCCCATGCAACGTTGCTCGGGGGCCTCTCGGGATTCCTCTCCCGTCGATGCCGGGGCCTAAGACCTTGTGTGCCAGAACCTGAGGATTACTCTCCAGTGTTGACATGGAACTTGGGGTACTTCTGAGTCCTCCCAGGGGAGTTAGTTGTCGTCATGAGTGGGGGCATGCACGTGCGCTTTCCTCCGAGCTGCAGCAGCAGTGTCAGGCTTCCCCTTCGCGTGGATCAAGGGATCTGTGGCTTTCCCTCGAGGCTTTCCCACGAGGCTTCCCACAGGGCTGTCCCACGTGCCACCGTGGTGTGAGTCGATCCTCGGCTTGAAAGTCGAGGCAGTTCAGGGAAAACAGGTTTCCCTGGAATGGACTGAGACATCTGGGGGACTCTGGAATGTGGCACGACCCTGGAGTTCCTCTCGCCTTTCCTGTTGAGAGCGCCTCCTCTGGAGATGCGACGGGAAGGCCGGGAATTCTTTCCCGACCACGCAGGGAAAGGATCCCCTCTCTCGAGCTATGCGGCGGAAACTGGGCTCCTCTGGATGTGGGCGGGACTCTCGTTCTTCCTCTCGACTGGAGATGGGTAGTCGAGGAACTTGTTGAGTTGCAGCAAGGGTGTGAAAGACCCTTTGGAAGTTCCAGAGGTTAGGTGAGATTAGCCTCGAGACGCCTCAGCGGAAATGGGCCTCATCTCGCTTGGAGGAGAAACCTCCTGGATTTTCTCGAGTTGCGGCAGGTGCTCTCGACTTACGACGGGCCCCTTAGGGACCCGCTCTGGTGGCCTCAGGAAAGGACAGTCCCCATGCGAGTTGCTCTGGGGCCTCTCGGGATTCCTCTCCGTCGATGCCGGGCCTAAGACCTTGTGTGGAGTCGGTGCCAGAACCTGAGGTTCCTCTCCAGTGCTGATATGGATCTTGGGGTACTTCTGGAGTGTCCCCACAGGGAGTCAGTCCTCGTCTCGAGTGTGGGCATGCACGTGCGCTTTCCTCCGAGCTCTAGCAGCAGTGTCACGCTTCCCGTCGCGTGGATCAAGTGATCTTTGCCTTTCTCTTGAGGCTCTCCCACGAGGCTTTCCCAGGAGACTTTCCCCCCAGGGATGTCCCACGTGCTAACGTGGTGTGAGTCGATCCTCGGCTTGAAAGTCGCGGTAATCGCGGGAAAACATTTTTCCCTGGAATGGACTGAGACATCTGCAGGACTCTGGGAATGGTGGCAAGACCCGGGAGTTCCTCTCGCCTTTCCTGTGTAGAGCGCCTCTTTGAGATTCGACAGGAACGCCGGGAATTCTTTCCCGACCACGCAGGGAAAGGATCCCTCCTCTCAAGCTAGGAGGCGGAAACAGGGCTCCTCTTGGATGTGGGCGGGAGTCTCGTGCTTCCTCTCGACTGGAGACGGGAATGTCGGGGAACTTCTTGAATTGCAGCAAGGGTGTGAAGGACCTTTGGAAGTTCCAGAGGTTAGGTGTGATTAGCCTCCAGACGCCTAAGCAGAAATGGGCCTCATCTCGCCTCGAGGGGACAACCTCCTGGATTGTTTCTAGTTGCAGCAGGTGCTCTCGTCTTACGACGGGGACCTCAGGGACCCGCTCTGGTGGCCTCAGGAAAGGCCAGTCCCCATGCGAGTTGCTCGGGGCCTCTCGGGATTTCTCTGCCTTCCATACTGGGGCTTAAGAACCTGGTGTGGAGTCGGAGCCGGAACGTAAGGATTCCTCTCCAGTGCTGGCATGGATCTTGGGGTACCTCCGGAGTCTCCCAGGGGAGTCAGTCCTCGTCTCAAGTAGGGCATTCACCTGTGCTTTCCTCCCGAACTGCAGCAGCAGTGTCACGCTTCCCCTCCCGTGGATCAAGGGATCAGTGGCTTTCCCTCAGGGCTTTCCCATGAGGCTTTCACACGAGGCTTTCCCACAGGGCTGTCCACGTGCCACCGTGGAGTCAGCCGATCCTCGGCTTGAAAGTCGAGGCAGTGCATGGAAAACAGTTTTCCCTGCAATGGGACTGAGGCATCTGGGGGGACTCTGGGAATGGTGGCATGACTCTGGAGTACCTCTCGCCTTTCCTGTGGACAGCCCCTCCTCTTGAGATGGGTCGGGAACGCCGGGAATTCTTTCCCGACCACGAAGGGAAAGGATCCGTCCAGTCGAGCTATGAGGCCGAAACAGGGGCTCCTCTGGATGTGGGCGGAACTCTCCTGCTTCATCTCGAGTGGAGACGGGTATGTCGGGGAACTTCTTGAGTTGCAGCATGGGTGTGAAGGAGCCTTTGGAAGTTCCAGAGGTTAGGTTTGATTAGCCTCGAGACGCCTCAGATGAAATGGGCCTCATTTCGCCTGTAGGGGGAGAACCTCCTGGATTTCTCACGAGTTGCGGCAGGTGCTCTCGACTTACGACGAGGCCCTCAGCGACCCGCTCTGTTGGCCTCAGGAAAGGCCGGTCCCCATGCAAGTTGTTCGGGGCCTCTCGGGATTCCTCTCCCGTTGATGCCGGGGCTAAGACCTTGTGTGGAATCGGTGCCAGAACCTGAGGATTTCTCTCCAGTGCTGACATGGATCTTGGGGTACTTCTGGAGTCTCCCCAGGGGAGTCAGTCCTCGTCTCGAGTGGGGGCATGCACGTGTGCTTTCCTCTCGAGCTGTAGCAGAAGTGTCACGCTTCCCTTCGCATGGATCAAGTGATCTGAGGCTTTCCCTCGAGGCTCTCCCTCGAGGGTTTCCACAGGGCTGTCCCACTTGCCACCGTGGTGTGAGTCGATCTCCGGCGCTTGAAAGTCGAGGCAGTGCAGGGAAAACAGGTTTTTCCATGGAATGGACTGAGACATCTGGTGGAATCTGGAATGGTGGAACGACCCTGGAGTTCCTCTCGCCTTTCCTGTGGAGAGCGCCTCCTCTTGAGATGCACCGGGAAAGCCGGCAATTCTTTTTCCGGACCACAGGGAAAAGATCACTGCTCTCGAGCTTGGAGGCGGAAACAGGGCTCCTCTAGATGTGGGCGGGACTCTCGTGCTTCCTCTCGAGTGGAGACGGGTATGTTGGGGAACTTCTTGAGTTGCAGCAAGTGTGTGAAGGAGCCTTTGTAAGTTCCAGAGGTTAGGTGTGATTAGCCTTGAGACGCCCAGCGGAAATGGTCCTCACCTCGCCTGGTAGGGGAGAACCTCCTGGATTTTCTCGAGTTG
>NW_017218814.1:0-11704 GCF_001704415.2 Capra hircus | reverse complement strand
GAGTGCGACGGGTCTCTCCTGGAACCTCTTGAGTTGCAGCTAGGGTGTGAAGGACCCTTTGGAAGTTCCAGAGGTTAGGTGTGATTAGCGTCGAGACGCCTCAGCCGGAAATGGGCCTCATCTCGCCTGGAGGGGAGAACCTCCTGGATTTTCTCTAGTTGCGGCAGGTGCTCTCGACTTACGACGGGGACCTCAGGGACCCGCTCTAGTGGCCTCAGGAAGGCGCCAGGAGCCATGCGAGTTCCTCGGGGGCCTCTCAGGATTCCTCTCCCTTTGATGCGGGCCTAAGACCTTGTGTGAGTCGGTGCCGGAACCGGAGGATTCCTCTCCAGTGTGGACATGGTTGGTACTTCTGGAGTCTCCCCAATGGGAGTTAGTCGTCGTCTTGTGTGGGGCCATGAACGTGCGCTTTCCTCCCGAGCTGTAGCAGCAGTGTCACGCTTCCCTTTGCATGGATCAAGGGATCTGTGGCTTTCCCTCGTGGCTTTCCCACGAGGCTTTCCCACAGGGCTGTTTCATGTGCCATCGTGGTGTGAGTCGATTCGGCTAGAAATTCGAGGCAGTGCAGGGAAATCAGGTTTCCCTGAAATGGACTGAGACATCTGGGGACTCTGGGAATGGTGGCACGACCCTGGAGTTCCTCTCGCCTTTCCTGTGGAGAGCGCCTCCTCTTGAGATGCGCCAGGAACGCCAGGAATTCTTTCCTGTCTACGCAGGGAAAGGATCCCCCCTCCTCTCGAGCTAGGAGGCGGAAACGGGCTCCTCTGGATGTGGGCGGGTCTCTGGTGCTTCCTCTCGTGTGGAGACGGGTATGTCGGGGAACTTCTTGAGTTGCAGCAAGGGTGTGAGGACCCTTTGGAAGTTCCAGAGGTTAGGTGTGATTAGACTCGAGACGCCTCAGCGGAAATGGGCCTCATCTCGCCTGCAGGGAGAACCTCCTGGATTTTCTCGAGTTTCAGCAGGTGCTCTCCAGTTACGACCGGACTTATGTAACCCGCTCTGGTCCACTCAGGAAATGCCAGTCTACTTGCGAGTTTGCTAAGGGGCCTCTCGGGATTCCTCTCCGGTCGATGACGGGCCTAAGACCTTGTTTGGAGTCGGTGCCGAACCTGAGGTTTCCTCTCCAGTGCTAACATGGATCTTGGGGTACTACTGGAGTCTCCACAGGGGAGTCATCTTCGTCTCCAATGGGGGGCATGCACGTGCGCTTTTCTCCGAGCATTAGGAGCAGAGTCAATTTTCCCGTTGGGTTGATCAAGGGGTTTCTTGTTTTCCCTCGAGGCTTTCCCACGAGGCTTTCCCACAGGGCTGTCCCACGTGCCACCATCGTGTGTGTCGGTCCTCCCGTGAACGTCGAGGCAGTGCAGGGGTAAACAAGTTCCTCTGGAAAGGACTGAGACATCTGGGGGACTCTTGGAATGGTGGAACGACCCTGAGTTCCTCTCACCTTTCTTGTGGAGCGTGCCTCCTCTTGAGATGCGACAGGTACGACAGGAATTCTTTCCGGCCAATCAGGGAAAGGATCCCTCACATTGAGCTAGGAGGGGGAATTGGGGCTCCTCTGGATGTGGGTGGTACCCTGGTGATTCCTATGGAGTGGCGACGGGTCTCTCGTGGAACTTCTTGAGTTGCACTATGGTGTGAAGGACCCTTTGGAAGTTCCAGAGGTTAGGTGTGATTAGCCTCGAGACGTCTCAGTGGAAATGGGCTTCATCTCGCCTGAAGGGGAGAATCTCCTTCATTTTCTCGAGTTGTGGCAGGTGCTCTCGACTTACGACGGGGACCTCAGGGACCCGTTCTGTTGGCCTTAGGAAAGACCAGTCCCATGTGAGTTGCTAGAGGGCCTCTCGGGATTCCTCACCGGTAGATGCCGGGGCCCAAGACCTTGTGTGGAGTGGGGGCCAGAACCTGAGTATTCCTCTCCAGTGCTGACATGTTTTTGGGATACTTCTGAAGTCTCCCAAGGGGAATCAGTCCTCGTCTCGAGTGGGGGCATGCGCATGCCCCTTCCTCCCGAGCTGTAGCAGCAGTGTCATGCTTCCCCGTCGCGTGGATCAATGGATCTGTGGCTTTTCCTCTAGGCTTTTCCTAGAGGCTTTCCCACGAGGCTTTCCCACAGGGCTGTCCCCCGTGCCACCGTGGTGTGAGGCGATCCTCGGCATGAAAGTTTAGGCACTCTGTAAAAACAAGATCCTCTGGAATGGACTTGAGACATCTGGGGACGCTTGAAATGGTGGCACGACCATGGAGTTCCTCTCTCCCTTCCTGTGGAGAGCGCCTCCACCTGAGATGCGACGGGGAATGCCGGAAGTTCTTTCCCGACCAAGCAGGGAAAGGATCCCTCATCTCTAGCTAGGAGGATGAAACGGGGCTACTCTGGATGTGGGCAGGACCCTCGTGTTTCCTCTCGAGTGGAGATGGAATGTCGGGGAACTTCTTGAGTTGCAGCAAGGGTGTGAAGGACCCTTTGGAAGTTCCAGAGATTAGATGTAATTAGCCTCGAGACACCTCATTGGAAATGGCCTCATCTCGCCTGGAGGGGAGAACCTCCTGGATTTTCTCGAGTTGCGGCAGGTGCTCCCGACTTACGACGGGGACGTCAGGGACCCGCTCTGGTGGCTTCATCTAAGGCCAGTCCCCATGCCAGATGCTGGGGGGGCTTCTCTTGATAACTCTCCTGTTGATGCCCGGGCCGAACAACTTGTGTGGTTCGGGGCCGGAACCTGAGGTTTCCTCTGCAGTGCTGACATGGATATTGGGGTTCTTCTGGAGTCTCCCCTGGAGAGTCAATCCTCCTCTCAAGTGAGGGCACGCACGTGTGCTTTCCTCCCGAGCTGTAGCAGCAGGGTCACGCTTCCCGTCGTGTGGATCAAGGGATCTGTGGCTTTCCCTGGAGGCTTTCCCACGAGGCTTTCTCACAGGGCTTTCCCTCGTGCCACCGTGTGTGAGTTGATCCTCAGCGTGAAAGTCGAGGCAGTGCAGGAAAAACAGGTTCCTCTGGATTGGACTGATGCTGGGAGCCAGTATGAGGACTCCCGTCCGTGATAACGTCATGAGGAAGAAAGCTGACATAGGCATGGTGTGTTCAGACTTCAGGGACCCCTCTGGAAGTTCCTACGCACATACCCCAACAAAAATCTGCCGGCTTTTTTTGCTCTGCTTTTCCACTCTTCTGACATTTTTCTGGAAAAAGTCAATTCAGGGCTTTAGTCTTCAGCATTTGAAAGAGTGTTTCAATCCAAAAACCCCTCTGAATGCTTTCTAGCCTGCCTGCAGGACTCGTACAGCTGGGCATGTGATTGTTTGAGGCCTCCTTTCCCCAGGAGGCACAGGAAGCTTAAAGCATCCTAGGAATGTAGGGCATCCGAGGAGTCAAAATCTTTATAATAGGACTGATTAAAAGTTTCATTTTTTGGGTCAATGCTTGCTGCTAAATTTTCATATCCTTTATTTTTAGATAGAGTTGGTATATTAAAAAAACAAGTAGTAGACCTGGTATTAGGAACATTAGATCTTTGAGTTAAGTACCTTCTTTGTTATAACCCACTGCACCTTTGTTTTATAGAGATGTAACTTTAATGCTTTAAGGAAATGCAGATTAAAGAAAAACACTTCAGAGGAAACAAAATTAACATTCATTAAGGAAGAGAGCCAAAAAGTGTTTAACAAGCCTCTTGGCCAGAAGATAATGTAAATCACCAGAGACCTTTTGTATACAAAATGATGTACAGAAAGAGTCTGGGGTGCAAACGCTACATAATTTTGTGTTACCCATTGAACTCCATGTTTTATCAAAAGTATAAAAGGCTTTATGAACAATAAAGGATGGGGCCAGTTTCTCGGACCAGTTTCTCGAACTAGTCTCTCGGCCTGGTTTCTTGAGACTCAGGCTCCCCCCGTGTCTTTTTCTCTCTTTCTTCTTCTCTCCCTTTCCTTCTCTCTGCTTTTTACTTTAACTTCAGGCTGAATCTCCACCAGGGGCGCGGAGGCTCGCCAGGTCTACTTACTTGCCTGGCTGTTAAGACCTGCACGAAAGGGAGCTTAAGGTGAGGCACCCTTAGATATTCAAGCAGGGGCTGGTGGCCCAACGTAGATGGTGAAAATTCTTTGTCTGGAATTTTATTGGCCTTCCACGTAAACCAAGATATTCAGCCCTTTTCCTCCAGTTAATCTTCTTACTACACTATAATTTCTTAATCTAATCTTACATTAATAAATAAAAAAGACTTTCCACGACAACGCCGTCCATCCGTCGAATTCCCTGGATCCAGCGGGGCTGGACCCCGGCAGACTGAGATATCTGGGGGACTCTTGGAATGGTGGCATGACCCTGGAGTTCCTCCGCCTTTCCTGTGGAGAGCGCCTCCTCATGAGATGCGACGGGAACACCGGAATTCTTTCCCGAACATGCAGGGAAAGGATACCTGACCTCGAGGTATGAGGCGGAAACGGGGGCTCCTCAGGATTCTCGTGCTTCCTCTCGAGTGGAGTCAGGTATGTCGGGGAACTTCTTGAGTTGCAGCAAGGGTGTGAAGGACCCTTTGGAAGTTCCAGATGTTAGGTATGGTTAGCCTCGAGACGCCTCAGAGGAAAAGGGCCTCATCTCGCCTGGAGGGGAACCTCCTGGATTTTCTCGAGTTGCGGCAGGTGCTCTTGACTTACTACGGGGACCTCAGGAACCGCTCTGGTGGCCTCAGGAAAGGCCAGTCCCCATGCGAGTTGCTCTGGGCCTCTCGGGATTCCTCTCCCGTCGATGCCGGGCCTAAGACCCTGTGTGGAGTCGGTGCCGGAACCTGAGGTTTCCTCTCCAGTGCTGACATGGATCTTGGGTACTTCTGAAGTCTCCCCAGGGGAGTTAGTCGTCGTCTTTGTGGGGCATGAACGTGCGCCTCCCGAGCTGTAGCAGCAGTGCACGCTTCCCTTCGCGTGGATCAAGGGATCTGTGGCTTTCCCTCGTGGCTTTCCCACGAGGCTTTCCCACAGTGCTGTCCACGTGCCATCGTGGTGTGAGTCGATCCTCGGCTAGAAATTCGAGGCAGTGCAGGGAAATCAGGTTTCCCTGAAATGGACTAAGACATCTGGGGGACTCTGGGAATGGTGGCACGACCCTGGAGTTCCTCTCGCCTTTCCTGTGGAGAGCACCTCCTCTTGAGATGCGACAGGAACGCCGGAATTCTTTCCGACCACGCAGGGAAAGGATCCCTCCTCTCGAGCTAGGAGGCGAAACGGGGCTCCTCTGGATGTGGCGGGTCTCTGGTGCTTCCTCTCGAGTGGAGACGGGTATGTCGGGAACTTCTTGAGTTGCAGCAAGGGTGTGAAGGGTCCTTTGAAGTTCCAAAGGTTAGGTGTGATTAGCCTCGAGACGCCTCAGCGGAAATGGGCCTCATCTCGCCTGGAGGGGAGAACCTCCTGGATGTTCTCAAGTTGCGGCAGGTGCTCTCGACTTACGACGGGGACCTCAGGGACCCGCTCTGGTGGCCTCAGGAAAGGCCAGTCCCCAAGCGAGTTGCTCGGGGGCCTCTCGGGATTCTTCTCCGTAGATGCCGGGGCCTAAAACCTTGTGTGGAGACGGTGCCGGAACCTGAGGATTCCTCTCCAGTGCTGACATGGATCTTGGGGTATTTCTGGAGTCTCCCCAGGGGAGTCAGTCCTCGTCTCGAGTGGGGGCATGCACGTGCGCTTTCCTCCCGAGCTGTAGCAGCAGTGTCACGCTTCCCTTCGCCTGGATCAAGGGATCTGTGCCTTTCCCTTGAGGCTCTCCACGAGGCTTTCCCAGAAGGCTTTCTCACAGGGCTGTCCCACGTGCCACCGTGGTGTGAGTCGATCCTCGGCTTGAAAGTCGCGGCAATCGAGGGAAAACAGATTTCCCTGGAATGGACTTAGACATCTGCGAGACTCTGGGAATGGTGGCAAGACCCGGGAGTTCCTCTCGCCTTCCAGTGGAGAGCGCCTCCTCTTGAGATGCGACGGGAATGCCGGGAATTCTTTCCCGACCACGCAGGGAAAGGATCCCTCCTCTCGAGCTAGGAGGCGGAAACGGGGCTCCTCTGGATGTGGGGCGGCTCTCGTGCTTACTCTGGAGTAGAGACGGGAATGTCGGGGAACTTCTTGAGTTGCAGCAAGGGTGTGAAGGACCCTTTGGAAGTTCCAGAGGTTAGGTGTGATTAGCCTCGAGACGCCTCAGCGGAAATGGGCCTCATCTCGCCTGGAGGGGACAACCTCCTGGATTGTTTCTAGTTGCGGCAGGTCCTCTCGTCTTACGACGGAGACCTCAGGGACCCGCTCTGGTGGCCTCAGGAAAGGCCAGTCCCCATGCGAGTTGCTCGGGGGCCTCTCGGGATTTCTCTGCCGTTCATGCCGGGGCTTAAGACCTTGTGTGGAGTCGGAGCCGGAACGTGAGGATTACTCTCCAGTGCTGACATGGATCTTGGGGTACCTCCGGAGTCTCCCCAGGGGAGTCAGTCCTCGTCTCAAGTAGGGGCATGCACGTGTGCTTTCCTCCCGAATTGCAGCAGCAGTGTCACGCTTCCCTTCCGAGGATCAAGGGATCAGTGGCTTTCCCTCGGGGCTTTCCCATGAGGCTTTCACACGAGGCTTTCCCACAGGGCTGTCCCACGTGCCACCGTGGTGTGAGTCGATCCTCGGCTTGAAAGTTGAGGCAGTGCAGGGAAAACAGGTTTCCCTGGAATGGACTGAGATATCTGGGGCACTCTGGGAATGGTGGCACCACCCTGGAGTTCCTATCGCCTTTCCTGTGGAGAGCGCCTCTTTTGAGATGCGACGGGAACGCCGGGAATTCTTTCCCGACCACGCAGGGAACGGATCCCTGCTCTCGAGCTAGGAGGCGGAAACGGGGCTCCTCTGGATGTGGGCGGGACTCTCGTGCTTCCTCTCGAGTGGAGATGGGTTTATCTGGGAACTTCTTAAGTTGCAGCAGGGGTGTGAAGGACCCTTTGGAAGTTTCAGAGGTTATGTGTGATTAGCCTCGAGACGCCTCAGCGGAAATGGGCCTCATCACGCCTGGAGGTGAGAACCTCCTGGATTTTCTCGAGTTGCGGCAGGTGCTCTCAACTTACAAAGGGCACAATAGGGACCCGCTCTGTTGGCCTTAGGAAAGGCCAGTCCCCATGCGAGTTGCTCGGGGGCCTCTCGGGATTCCTCTCCCGACGATGCCGGGGCCTAAGACCTTGTGTGGAGTCGGTGCTGGAACCTGAGGATTCCTCTCCAGTGCTGACATGGATCTTGGGGTACTTCTGGAGTCTCCCCAGGGGAGTCAGTCCTGGTCTCGAGTTTGGGTATGCACGTGCGCTTTCCTCCCGAGCTCTAGCAGCATTGTCACGCTTCCCTTCGCGTGGAACAAGGGATCTGTGGCTTTCCCTCGAGGCTTTCCCACGAGGCTTTCCAATGAATCCTTCCCACAGGCCTCTCCCACGTGCCACCATGGTGTGAGTCGATCCTCGGCTTGAAAGTCGAGGCAGTGCAGGGAAAACAGGTTTCCCTGGAATGGACTGAGACATCTGGGGGACTCTGGGAATGGTGGCCGGACCCTGGAGTTCCTCTCGCCTTTCCTGTGGAGAGCTCCTCTTTTTGAGATGCGACGGGAACGCAGGGAATTCTTTCCCGACCACGCAGGGAAAGGATCCCTCCTTTCGAGCTAGGAGGTGGAAACTGGGCTCCTCTGGATGTGGTGGGACTCTCGTGCTTCCTCTCGAGTGGAGACGGGTATGTCGAGGAACTTCTTGAATTGCAGCAAGGGTGTGAAGGACCCTTTGGAAGTTCCAGAGTTTAGGTGTGATTAGCCTCGAGACGCTGCTGCGGAAATGGGCCTAATCTCTCCTGGAGGGGAGAACCTCCTGGATTTTCTCGAGTTGCGGCAGGTGCTCTCGACTTATGATGGTGACCTCAGGGACCCGCTCTGGTGGCCTCAGGCAAGGCCAGTCCCCAGCGAATTGGTCGACGGCATCTCGGGATTCCTCTCCTGTCGATGCCGGGGCCTAAGACCTTGTGTGGAGTCGGTGCCGGAACCTGAGGTTTCCTCTCCGGTGCTGACATGGATCTTAGGGTATTTCTGGAGTCTCCCCAGGGGAGTCAGTCCTCGTCTCGTATTGGGGCATGCACGTGCGATTTCCTCTCGAGTTGTAGCAGCAGTGTCACGCTTCCCTTCGCGTGGATCAAGGGATCTGTGCCTTTCCCTCAAGGCTTGCCCAGGAGGCTTTCCCACAGGGCTGTCCCACGTGCCACCATGGTGTGAGTCAATCCTCGGCTTGAAAGTCGAGGCAGTGCAGGGAAAACAGGTTTCCCTGGAATGGACTGAGACATCTGGGGGACTCTGGGAATGGTGGCACGACCCTGGAGTTCCTCTCGCCTTTCCTGTGGAGAGCGCCTCCTCTTGAGATGCGACGGAAACGCCGGGAATTCTTTCCCGACCACACAGGGAAAGGATCCCTCCTCTCGAGCTAGGAGGCGGAAACGGGGCTCCTCTGGATGAGGGCGGGACTCTCGTGGTTCCTCTCGAGTGGAGACGGGCATGTCACGGAACTTCTTGAGTTGCAGCAAGAGTGTGAAGGACCCTTTGGAAGTTCCAGAAGTTAGGTGTGATTAGCCTCGAGACGCCTCAGCGGAAATGGGCCTCATCTCGCCTGGAGGGGGAACCTCCTGGATTTTCTCGAGTTGCGGCAGGTGCTCTCAACTTACGATGGGGACCTCAGGAACCCGCTCTTGTGGTCTCAGGAAAGGCCAGTCGCCATGCGAGTTGCTCGGGGCCTCTTGGGATTCCTCTCCCGTCAATGCCGTGGCCTAAGACCTTGTGTGGAGTAGGTGCTGGAATCTCAGCATTCCTTTCCAGTGCTGACATGGATCTTGGGGTACGTCTGGAGTCTCCTCAGGAGAGTCAGTCCTCGTCTCGAGTGGGGCACGCACGTGCGCTTTCCTCCCGAGCTGAAGCAGCAGTGTCGTGCTTGCCTTCGCATGGATCAAGAGATAAGGGCTTTCCCTCGAGGCTTTTCCACGAGGCTTTCCCATGAGGCTTTCCCACAGGGCTGTCCCACGTGCCACCGTGGTGTGAGTCGATCCTCGGCTTGAAAGTCGAGGCAATGCAGGGAATGCTGGTTTCCCTGGAATGGACTGAGACATCTGGGGGACTCTGGGAATGGTGGCCCGACCCTGGAGTTTCTCTCGCCTTTCCTGTGGAGAGCGCCTCCTCTTGAGAAGTGACGGAAACGCCGGGAATTCTTTCCCGACCATGCAGGGAAAGGATCCTTCCTCTCGAGCTAGGAGGCGGAAACGGGCTCCTCTGGATGTGGACGGGACTCTCGTGCTTCCTATCGAGTCGAGACAGGTATGTCGGGGAACTGCTTGAGTTGCAACATGGTTGTAAAGGACCCTTTGGAAGTTCCAGATGTTAGATGTGATTAGCCTGGAGACGCCACAGTGGAAATGGGCCTCGTCTCGCCTGGAGGGGAGAACCTCTTGGATTTTCTCGAGTTCGGCAGGTGCTCTCGACTTACGACGGGGACCTCAGGGACCCGCTCTGGTGGCCTCAGGAAAGGCCAGTCCCCATGCGAGTTGCTCCGGGCCTCTCGGGATTCCTCTCCCATCGATGCCGCGGCCTAAGACCTTGTGTGGAGTCGCTGCCGGAACCTGAGGATTCCTCTCCAGTGCTGACATGGATCTTGGGTACTTCTGGAGTCTCCCCAGGGGAGTCAGTCCTCGTCTCGAGTGGGGCATGCACGTGCGCTTTCCTCCCGAGCTGTAGCAGCAGTGTCACGCTGCCCTTCGCGTGGATCAAGGGATCTGTGGCTTTCCCTCGAGGCTTTCCACGAGGCTTTCCCACGAGGCTTTCTAACGAGGCTTTCCCACAGGGTGTCCCACGTGCCACCGTGGTGTGAGTCGATCCTCGGCTTGAAAGTCGAGGCAGTGCAGGGAAATCAGGTTTCCCTGGAATGGATGGAGACATCTGTTGTCTCTGGGAATGGTGGCACGACCCTGGAGTTCCTCTCGCCTTTCCTGTGGAGAGCGCCTGCTCTTGAGATGCGACGGGAACGCCGGGAATTCTTTTCCCGACCACGCAGGGAAAGGATCCCTCCTCTCGAGCTAGGAGGCGGAAACGGGGCTCCTCTGGATGTGGCCAGGACTCTCGTGCTTCCTCTCAAGTGGAGCCGGGTATGTCGGGGAACTTCTTGAGTTGCAGCAAGGGTGTGAAGTACCCTTTGGAAGTTCCAGAGGTTAGGTGTGATTAGCCTCGAAACACCTCAGCGGAAATGGGCCTCATCTGGCCTGGAGGGGAGAACCTCCTGGATTTTCTCGAGTTGCAGCAGGTGCTCTCGACTTACGACGGGGACCTCAGGACCCGCTCTGGTGGCCTCAGGAAAGGCCAGTCCCCATGCGAGTTTCTCGGGGCCTCTCGGGATTCCTCTCCCTTCGATGTCGGGGCCTAAGACCTTGTGTGCAGTCGGTGCCGGAACCTGAGGATTCCTTTCCAGTGCTGACATGGATCTTGGGGTACCTCTGGAGTCTCCCCAGGGGATTCAGGCCTCGTCTCGAGTGGGGCATGAGTGTGCCCTTTCCTCCCATGCTGTAGCAGCAGTGTCATGCTTCTGCTTGCGTGGACCAAGGGATCTGTGACTTTCCCTCGAGTCTTTCCTCGAGGCTCTCCCACAGGCTGTCCCACGTGTCTCGGTGGTGTGAGTCGATCCTCGGCGTGAAAGCCGCAGGCAGTGCAGGGAAAACAGGTTCCTGTGGAATGGACTGAGACATCTGGGGAGTCTTGGAATGGTGGCACGACCCTGCAGTTCCTCTCCCCTTTCCTTTGGAGAGCGCCTCCTCTTGAGATGCGATGGAATGCCGGGAATTCTTTTCGGACCATGTAGGAAAGGATCCCTCATCCTCGAGCTACGAGCCGGAAACGGAGCTCCTCTGGATGTGGCCGGGACCCTCGTGTTTCCTCTTGAGTGGAGACGGGTATGTCGGGGAACTTCTTGAGTTGCAGCATGACTGTGAAAGACTCTTTTGAAGTTCCAGAGTTCACGTGTGATTAGCCTCGAGACACCTCAGTGGAAACGGGCCTCATCTCGCCTGCAGGGAGAACCTCCTGGATTTTCTCGAGTTGCGTCAGGTGCTCTCGAGTTACGACGGAGACATCAGGGACCCGCTCTGGTGACCTCAGGAAAGGCCAGTCCCCATGCGAGGTGCTAGGGGGCCTCTCAGGATTCCTCTCCCGTCGATGCCGGGGCCTAAGACCTTGTGTGGAGTCGGGACCGGAACCTGAGGATTCCTCTCCAGTGCTGACATGGATCTTGGCGTACTTCTGGAGTCTCCCAAGCTTGCGTCAGTTCTCGGCTCGAGTGGGGTCATGCACGTGCGCTTTAATCCCGAGCGGTAGCAGCAGTGTCGCGCTTCCCATCTCGTGGATCAAGGTATCTGTGGCTTTCCCTCGAGGCTTTCCCACGAGGCTTTCCACGAGGCTTTGCCACAGGGCTGTCCCACGCTGCCACAGTGGTGTGAGTCGATCCTCGGCTTGAAAGTCGAGTCAGTGCGGGGAAACAGGTTTCCCTGGAATGGACTGAGACATCGGGGACTCGCAGAATGGTGGCATGTCCCTGGAGTTCCTCTCGCCTTTCCTGTGAGAGCGCCTCCTCTTGAGATGCGACGAGAACGCCGGGAATTCTTTCCCGACCTCGAAGGGAAAGGATCCCTCCTCTCGAGC
>NW_017218813.1:0-11706 GCF_001704415.2 Capra hircus | reverse complement strand
AGACTCTGGTTTTAGGGGTAGATGCTTGGGAACAAGGGTTTCCTGAGGCTTGATCCCGCCTTTGCGTATGCAAAAGCCTCCTTCCTCATGACCTTGGCCATGGGCAGAGCTCCTCATGCTGGCCCCCAGCAACCAAGCAAATTACTGGGAAAATGCTTTCTGTTTCTATTTAACCACAAAATGTAGTCTTCACTCCACCCAGCCTCAGCTTCCTGTGGTCAGAGACTACAGGAGTAGAAAAACACAGTTTTCTTCAAATAAAGCAAATACCAGATCCGGTAGCTTTCCTGGAGAGGAGCTGAGATCTCACCAGTTCTGCAAGAGAAGGTGAGACTGGCCAAGACGAGGGCAATGGAGCTTGTGAGAGGGCTATGGGAGGGGGCTACAGGAGGGGGCAGAGGGAAGAGGAATAGACGGGGTGGCCCGCATGGAGTGGAAAGGTTGTAGGAGGGAATTCTTGTGATGCCCATACATCTCATACATATATTAACAGGACAGGCTTTTTTCATGCTTATAAAAGTTTTAGTTGTTCTCAGTATTCTCTATGATATGATATTAGGTATAAGAGTCAAGAAATAAAATTATTAATATGTTACCACTGGAAAAACAAGACACACAAAAAGAAGGAAAGATTTTCATGTAAAATAGCCTCTAATTTGCGGGTGGACCTATATATAATTTTTATTCTCGTCAAAAACTGGTCTCTATGTTACTTTCAACAATATGCCCCTGTTTTCGCGATAAACATTTATCACAAAATGTAGACAAAAGGTTGTGTTTTTAGAACATTTAACACTTTTTTTTTTTTTTTTTTTGATGGCACAATACACACAAAATTCTCCTCTGGAGCAAGAGTGCACAAACTACCTACCTTCCATGGGTCCTATACAGCCTGCCACCTGTTTCAGTGTAACACAGTTATCTAATCCATTTACTAGTTTACTGTGATCTGAAGTTGCTTTTGTGTTCCAACCGGGGCTGAGAGGCTGTGACTGCAAAAGTCTAACTGCTGGCCCTTTTCAAATTTGCCAACTCCTGTTTAAGGAGTAATAAATGCAACTCTAATAAATGATTTATACTAAGTGATAATCAACTTTTTCTTGAAAATATGTTCAGTTTCACATGCATATTCTGGAAGCAAATGTAACTCAAAAGCAACAGGGCAAGCTACAGCTCATCCTTAGTTTGTACCACACACACGTTTATATTCAGAGCCAGACCTTGGTCCTTGGTAAGTTGATGATTTATTTATTCCAGAAAGAAGTTTCAAAGATTAAGAATTTATGCAAAACACTAAGTGGTTTCTGTTTAGAGTTAGACAAAGAAAAAACTGCAGATATTTTTCCATCTCCTCTCTTCAACCTCCCACTTTTTGCTAAGTATTATTTTTACTTTTTCCAGGTGTGGAATATTAACATTCTATTGTGAAACCACCAGTGCTACTGTTTCTATGTTGATTATAGAAATTTGTGAAGCTAGCTTGACCCCCTTCCACAGTTCCTCATTTGCAATTTTCTTGGATAACTTAAGAAATTCTTCTTTGTGCTTGGAATGTGATATGTTCCAATGAGAAAGAGAATTCAATATTGAATATTCTGTATCAAGTTTCCCAGGAATGAAATGTGCTCTTTTTTTCTAGAGTTAGACTTTAGTTTGGGATATTTTTCCCGTTTCAGAGAAGTTATTAGATTATGCTTCCTGGTTGTATTTATTGATTTTTTATTCCGGCAACTCCAGTCCTTTTTAAGTAGAATTTATGGTCGGTTCTACTCATGTTTTAGTTTTCCTCTAACTGTTGTATCTTCTAGTCTTTCAGATTTGTATCTCTTGTGTTTCTTATTAAGCTTTTCCTATTAATAAGGCATCTATTTTTGACTTATATGTTTTCTGACCCCTTTTTTTCTAACTCTTTGATGGATCCTGTAATGATAATACCTTTTGCCTTCACTTTGTTTCTTCAAGTTTGTAGTTTCGTCTCATTCTTTGTTCTACCATCTCCTCTTGGAACTTTGTGTTTTTGAGTTTGTGTTCTTATTATAATGTTTCAAAGTCTAAAACACTATGGAAGTGTTCTCTACTTTTGGTTATGGCCTCTGTGATTTGGTTCCATTTTATGTATCATATACATGTATGTGTAGAGAGATGCATGTGTACACGTGTGTAGGTGTACACATACATTTTGCTTAACTTCTTTCTTCCTTTTTCATTTTTTGAGTGGCGTTTGCCCAGTTGATGCATTGGGATTTTTTTTTTTTCATCATGATAACTTTCTGTTTTCTATTAGCCAAAAGTTCATTGGAGGGTTTCCATACTTACAGAAAAACCCAAACAAACTTCTTTGCCAACCCAATATTACATAGTATTGTGATCTGTTTGTCTCATAGACCTATGGTTTTATAGTCATTCCTATAACTACTATATAAAATCATGGTTTAAGATGAGATCTAACCACAAAATAGTCTGGAGGTGCCTCAAAAACTTAAAATTAGAAGTACTATATGATAAAACAGTTCCACTCCTGGGCATTTATCAAAAAAATTGAAACCAGGATCTTAAAGAAATATTAGCACTTCCATGTTCATTGCAGCACTATTCCAAGTGGTGGCTTGGAATACTAGCCAAGAACTAGCCAATACTAGCCAATAGGTGGAAAAACCTGAATGTCCATTGACAGATGAGTGGATTAAAGTGTGGTATTGACAGGCTGTGGAGTATTATTCAGCCTTAAAAAGAAGAAAATCATGCCATTATGAGACAATATGGATGAAATGTGAGAACATTATTCTTTAGTTGAATAAACCAGTCACAGAAATACAAATACTGTATGATTCCACTTATATACAAAATAGGCAAAGTCACAGAATCAGTGAGTGGAATGGTGGTTGGCAGAGGCTGGGGGATGGGTAATGTACTGAACCCTTACTTTTTTTGTTAGGAGGGGCTGACCTTGTCTTAACAGTGAACTTTCTAGCCAGTGTCTGTTGTGATAACATTACCTAAAAACCTGTTGTTTTCCTTTAAGACATGTTAGTGACCCCACAGCAGACCCCAGAACTGGAAGACAATTTAAACAACATTCCATTAAACCTATTCTAACTCCCTTTACACTGAAAAATAACCAAATTCCAGAGAACAACTGACTCTCCAAGGCTCATAGAGGTTGACAAGAAAGGATTAGAACCTTCCCTACTGACTTCGTGTTTCGATTCACCCAACACTTCACAAGAAATGCTGTATCCCTCAAGGCGCATGGTATGGGATGAAGGAGGTGTGGCTATAGGGAGCAGATGAGCTACTCTGAAGAAAGAGTATAACCTGTAACTGCAGCTGGATCATTAAACTACAATGTTTTCTAATCTGTCACTGTTAGGTTTCAGTCCACAGTTTTCTTGTATCAATATTTCAATGCATTTAGCAGCACTGCCTGCTTATTGAGTGGCTGCCATTCCCTAGAGATCTTTGTAGAAATCATTCTACAAAAGCCTCATGACAAGCCTGCAAGATTGGTATTATTGTCCTTTTCATTGAAAAGGGAACTGAACCTTGGGGAGCTGAAGGAATTTTCTAGAAGTGGTGGATCTGGGTTCATGGCGTAAGTCACTTCTTTTCTGAAGCACTGGGTTTTTTCACTTTACAGCTTTCTTTCAGCTGGGGTGCTTGACATCTTAAAACCACTGGAGAAACTTTTTTTAATGATTTTTTTCCCCAACTATGTCTCCCATGTTTGGCTTCCCGATATTGGACAGAGACTAAAAAAGATCTGTGAAATCTGAAACCATCCTCCTTGCCTTCCCTAATTGCAGGCCTGCTACTCATCCACCATTTGGGAAAGAGAGTAAACTATTTTCCCCTCATCTACCTTTGACCTGGTATAAACTACAGAATGGGTAGGGCTGAGAAGGAACCTAGGAGAGGCTTTAGTGTTGGAGTGGTTAAGAATGAGCATGGTAGTCAGACGTACTTTGAACTGCATCACTGTTTGGCCCAATACAATGACCTTGGGCATGTTTCTCAGTATTTGAACCACAGTTTCCTTGCTTATAACATCAGAATAATAGTACCTTCATTATAGAGTATTTATAAGGAATAAATATTCCTGTGAAAAATGCATAACAGAGTATCTAGAATATAATATATATTAATAGTAGTTACAAAGGCATACATACATGTTAAATCTTTTACTGAAGAACATTTCAGACATTTACAAAAGCATAGTATAAAACCCCCCATATATCCATCATCAAGCTTTGACAGTTATCAACTCCTGACCATTCATGTTTCATGTTTATTTCAACATACTTCCCATTCCAACCCTGGGTTATTTTGAGGTAAATAATAGATATTGTATCATTTTACCTGTAAATATTTTAGGATGCATATTTAAAACAAAAAGATTTAAAAATATAACTACAAATTCAAAGGTAGTATAAATTTTTATTTTGTCAACTATCCTTTCATTAAGTTTCATGGGTTATCTCATGATTTATTTACAGTTTAGCTTGTTTGCATCAAGATGCAAATAAAAGTTGAATAAGATGACCCTAGGTCACTTTATGTATTTCCTGCCTCAGACTTTGAATCAGTCATTTCTTCAACCAGTCATTTTGGCTTGTTTTTTTCAGCAGTAGCTGGTCCTGAAGACTATAATCTGGACTGGTCTAACTAGAACATCAAAGGTATTCTTCTTTCCTGTTATATTATTTTAATTGCAAGCATTTTTTTTTTTTTTCTTAGGATTTCTTGTCTCTGCCTATATGGCCCATCTGTTCTTACATTTGAGCCCTAAATATTCATCTTGAAAGTGAAGTCACTCAGTCGTATCGGGCTCTTCGTGACCGCACGGACTGTAGCCTACCAGGCCGTTCTGTCCATGAGATTTTCCAGGCAAGGGTACTGGAGTTGGTTGCCATTTCCTTCTCCAAAAAGTGAAAGTGAAGTCACTCAGCCATGTGGGACAATATTCATCTTAGTTGTTTTAAATTCCTGATCTAATCATTCGAAGATCCCTTTGTGGACAAAGAAATCTTGCCTGCCATTTCAATAAGCAATGAATGTTGCCCACCATCAGGTCATCAGCATTGCAGCCTCTGATAGTGTGCCCTGAGGGGAATTCAGAATGGAAAAAAGGATACTAATGGAAAAAAGGTAGCTAACATGCATATCAAAGGAGTAGTTCAATGAGCCCAGAGTCTTGCATCTTCCCATATGTGCAAAAGCACTACAATCATTAACTTGAGTGTCTGTTTTTTGTTTTTTTTTTTCTGTGATGAGAGGTGATATTTTGATGTTTGACCATGCATTTTATTTTCTTGTTTTGTTTTCAAAAAGACTCCTGTATATCCTGTCTCCTCCAGCACCCTTTGGAACATTTCCTCAGAGTCATCTGAGAGAGTGTCTCCCAAGCGATAGTTCTCAGTAATTCCTCAAATACAACATTTTTCTCAACTTTTAGGTTGTACGTTTTTGTTGAGTCGATGCCTACCATGTCTGGTTCTAATGCTTGCTTTGTCTTCTCAAATTATTATTGTTATTTTTTTGCTCTTTAGTATGTCTGCTCGTTTTTCTCATTAGCTGGACATGATGTACTGGATAAACAGAACTACTGCTGTAAGAAGACTTTAGTAATGTGGTGACAGGGTTGGGGAGGGGACATAGTCTTTTGTACTACGAGCACATCTCTGCTCTAGTGAGCCTTTGCCTCTGGACTGTGAGCTTCACAAGTGTTTTTCTCCCCCACCCCAGGTGGGACAGGAAAGTTTGAGTGGACTGGAAGTGGGCATTTCCCTTTTCCTATGTGAATGGCTTAGAGCTGACTGTAGTTCGTATATTTTTCTTCCTCCAAGTGAGTTCAGTTTTGTTCAGTTCAGTCGCTCAGTGGTGTCCATCTTTTGCGACCCCATGGATTGCAGCATGCCAGGCTTCCCTGTCCATCACAACTCCCAGAGATTATGAAAACTCATGTCCATTGAGTCGGTGATGCCATCCAACCATCTCATCCTCTGTCACCCACTTCTCCTCCCACCTTCAATCTTTCCCAGAATCAGGGTCTTTACAAATGAGTCAGCTCTTTGAATCAGGTGGCCAACGTATTGGAGTTTCAGCTTCAACATCAGGCTTTCCAATGAATATTCAGAACTGATTTCTTTCAGGATGGACTGGTTGGATCTCCTTGCTGTCCAAGGGACTCTGAAGAGTCTTCTCCAACACGCAGTTCAAAAGCATCAATTCTTCGGTGCTAAGCCTTCATTATGGTTCAGCTCTCACATCCATACATAACTACTGGAAAAACCATAGCCTTGACTAGACGGAACATTTTTGGCAAAGTAATGTTTCTGCTTTTCAATATGCCATCTAGGTTGGTCATAACTTTTCTTCCAAGGAGTTACTGTCTTTTAATTTCATGACTGCAATCACCATCTGCAATAATTTCAGAGCCCCCCCAAAATAAGTCTCTCACTGTTTCCACTGTTTCCCAATCTATTTGCCATGAAGTGATGGGACCAGATGCCATGATCTTAGTCTTCTGAATGATGAGTTTTAAGTCAACTTTTTCACTCTCTTCTTTCACTTTCATCAAGAGGCTTTTTAGTTCTTCACTTTCTGCCATAGGGTGGTGCCATCTCCATACCTGAGGTTATCGATATTTCTCCCAGCAACCTTGATTCCAGCCTGTGTTCCATCCAGCCAGTGTTTCTCATGATGTATTCTGCATAAAAGTTAAGTGAGCAGGGTGACAATATACAGCCCACATACTCCTTTCCCAATCTGGAAAGAGTTTGTTGTTTCAAGTCCAGTTCTAATTGCTGCTTCCTGACCTGCATACAGATTTCTCAAGAGGCAGGTCAGGTGGTCTGGCATTCCCATCTCTTGAAGAATTGTCCACAGTATGTTGTGATCCACACAGTTAAAGGCTTTGGCATAGTCAATAAAGCAGAAATAGATATTTTTCTGGAACTCTCTTGCTTTATCTGTGATCCAGCAGATGTTTGTAATTTGATCTCTGGTTCCTCTGCCTTTTCTAAATCCAGCTTGAACATCTAGAAGTTCATGGTTCATGTACTATTGAAGCATGGCTTGAAGAATTTTGAGCATAACTTTGCTAGCATGTGAATGAGTGCAATGCTGTAGTTTGAGCATTCTTTGGCATTGCCTTTCTTTGAAACTGGAATGAAAACTGACCTTTTCCAGTCCTGTGGCCACTGCTGAGTTTTTTTGCTGGCATGTTCGAGTGCAGCACTTTCACAGCATCATCCTTCAGGATTTGAAAGAACTCAACTGAAATTCCATCACCTCCACTAGCTTTGTTCATAGTGATGCTTTCTAAGGCCCACTTGACTTCACATTCCAGGATGTCTGGCTCTAGGTGAGTGATCACACCATTGTGATTATCTGGGTCATGAAGATCTTTTTTGTACAGTTCTTCTGTGTATTCTTGCCACCTCTTCTTAATATCTTCTGCTTCTGTTAGGTCCAGACCATTTCTGTCCTTTATTGAGACCATCTTTGCATGAAATGTTCCCTTGGTATCTCCAATTTCTTGAAGAGATCTCTAGTCTTTCCCATTCTGTTGTTTTCCTCTATTTCTTTGCGCTGATCACTGAAGAAGGCTTTTTTTTTTTTTTTTAAATCTCTTCTTGCTATTCTTTGGAACTCTGCATTCAAATGGGATATCTTTCCTTTCCTCCTTTGCTTTTCATTTCTCTTCTTTTTCACAGCTATTTTTAAGACCCCCTCAGACAACCATTTTGCTTTTTTGAATTTCTTTTTCTTGGAGATAGTCTTGATACCTGTCTCCTATACAATGTCATGAACCTCCATCCATAGTTCTTCAGGCACTCTGTTTATCAGATCTAATTCCTTGAATCTATTTGTCACTTCCACTGTATAATCACAAGGGATTTAATTTAGGTCATACCTGAATGGTCTAATGGTTTTCTCTACTTTCTTCAATTTAAGTCTGAATTTGGCAATAAGGAGTTCATGATCTGAGCCACGGTCAGCTCCTGGTCTTGTTTTTGTTGACTGTATAGAGCTTCTCCATCTTTGGCGGCAAAGAATATAAGCAATCTAATTTTGGTATTGATCATCTGGTGATGTCCATGTGTAGAGTCTTCTCTTGTGTTATTGGAAGAGGATGTTTGCTATGACCAGAGTGTTCTTTTGGCAAAACTTTACTACCCTTTGCCCTGCTTCATACTGTACTCCAAGGCCAAATTTTCCTGTTACTCCAGGTGTTTCTTGACTTCCTACTTTTGCATTCCAGTCCCCTATAACAAAGAGGACATCTTTTTTGGTGTTAGTTCTAGAAGGTCTTGCAGGTCTTCATAGAACCATTCAACTTCACCTTCTTCAGCATTACTGGTTGGGGCATAGACTTGGATTACTGTGATATTGAATGGTTTGCCTTGGAAATGAACAGAGATCATTCTGTCATTTTTGAGACTGTACCCAAGTACTGCATTTTGGACTCTTTTGTTGAGTATAAGGGCTATTCCATTTCTTCTAAGGAATTCCTGCCCACAGTAGTAGCTATAATGGTCATCTCAGTTAAATTCACCTATTCTGGTGGCTCAGACGTTAAGGCATCTGCCCACAATATGGGAGACCTGGGTTCAATCCCTGTGTCAGGAAGATCTCCTGGAGAAGGAAATGGAAATCCATTCCAGTATTCTTGCCTGGAAAGTCCCATGGATGAAAGAACCTGTAGGCTACAGTCTACAGGGTTGCAAAGAGTCAGACATGACTGAGCGACTTCACTTTCACTTTCTTTCAGTCCATTTTCTTTCTTTTTTTAAAATTTTTGTTTTTACTTTATTTTTCTTTACAATACTGTATTGGTTTTGCCATACATTGACGTGAATCCGCCAAAGGTGTACATGAGTTCCCAATCCTGACTCCCCTCCCACCTCCCACCCCATCATCTCTCTGGATCATCCCTGTGCACCAGCCCCAAGCATCCTGTATCCTGTATCGAACATAGACTGGCGATTCATTTCTTACATGATAGTATACATGTTTCAATGCCATTCTCCCAAATCATTCCACCATCTCCCTCTCCCACAGTCCAAAAGTCCGTTCTATACATCTGTGTCTCTTTTGCTGTCTCGCATACAGGTTTATCATTACCATTTTTCTAAATTCCATATATATGTGTTAGTATACTGTATTGGTGTTTTTCTTTCTGGCTTACTTCACTCTGTATAATAGGCTCAGTTTCATCCACCTCATTAGAACTGATTCAAATGTATTCTTTTTAATGGCTGAGTAATACTCCATTGTGTATATGTACCAAGCTTTCTTATCCATTCATCTGCTGATGGACATCTAGGTTGTTTCCATGTCCTGGCTATTATAAACAGTGCTGCAATGAACATTTGGGTACATGTGTCTCTTTCAATTCTGGTTTCCTCTGTGTGTCTGCCCAGCAGTGGGATTGCTGGGTCATATGGCAGTTCTATTTCCAGTTTTTCAAAGGAATCTCCACACTGTTCTCCATAGTGGCTGTACTAGTTTACATTCCCACCAACAGTGTCAGAGGGTTCCCTTTTCTCCACACCCTCTCCAGCATTTATTGCTTGTAGACTTTTGGATAGCAGCCATTCTGACTGGTGTGAGATGGTACCTCATGGTGGTTTTGATTTGTATTTCTCTGATAATGAGTGATGTTGAGCATCTTTTCATGTGTTGTTAGCCATCCATATGTCTTCTTTGGAGAAATGTCTATTTAGTTCTTTGGCCCATTTTTTGATTGGGTCGTTTATTTTTCTGGAATTGAGCTGCATGTGTTGCTTGTATATTTTTGAGATTAGTTGTTTGTCAGTTGCTTCATTTGCTATTATTTTCTCCCATTCCAAAGGCTGTCTTTTCATCTTGCTTATAGTTTCCTTTGTTGTGCAAAAGTTTTAATTTAATTAGATCCCATTTGTTTATTTTTGCTTTTATTTCCAGTATTCTGGGAGGTGGGTCATAGAGGATCCTGCTGTGATTTATGTTGGAGAGTGTTTTGCTATGTTCTCCTCTAGGAGTTTTATAGTTTCTGGTCTTACATTTAGATCTTTAATCCATTTTGAGTTTATTTTTGTGTATGGTGTTAGAAAGTGATCTAGTTTCATTCTTTTACAAGTAGTTGACCAGTTTTCCCAGCACCACTTGTTAAAGAGATTGTCTTTATCCATTGTATATTCTTGCCTCCTTTGTCGAAGATAAGGTGTCCATAGGTGTGTGGATTTATCTCTGGGCTTTCTATTTTGTTCCATTGATCTATATTTCTGTCTTTGTGCCGTACCATACTGTCAGTCCATTTTATTTCACTGATTCCTAAAATGTCAACATTCACTCTTGTCATCGCCTGTTTGACCACTTCCAATTTGTCTTGATTCGTGGACAGAACATTCCATGTTCCTATGCAATATTGCCCTTAACAGCATCAGACCTTGCTTCTATCACCAGTCACATCCAAACTGGTTGTTGTTTTTGCTTTGACTCCATCTCTTCATTATTTCTGGAGTTATTTCTCCACTGATCTCCAATAGAATATTGGGAACCTACCGACCTGGGAGGTCATCTTTCAGTGTCCTATCTTTTTGTCTTTTCATACTGTTCATGGGGTTCTCAAGGCATGAATACTGAAGTGGCTTGCCATTCCCTTCTCCAGTGGACCACATTTTGACAGACCTCTCCACCCACTCGTCCATCTTGAGTGGCCTTACATGGCATGGTTCATGTTTCATTGAGTTAGATGGGGCTGTGGTCCATGTGATCAGATTGGTTAGTTTTCATTCTGTCTGCCCTCTGATGGAAAAGGATAAGAAGCTTATGGAAGTTTCCTGATGGGATAGACTGACTATGAGGGTGGGAACTGGGTCTTGTTCTGATGGGCAGGGCCATGCTCAGGAAATCTTTAATCCAATTTTCTGTTGATGTGTGGAACTGTGTTCCCTCCCTGCTATTTACCTGGAGCCAAACTATGGTGCAGCCATGAAGAGATACCCCACGCCCAAGGTAAGAGAAACCCAAGTAAGATGGTAGGAATTGCAAGAGGGCATCAAAAGGCAAACACACTGAAACCATACTCACAGAAAACTAGTCAATCTAATCACACTAGGACCACAGCCTTGTCTAACTCAGTGAAGCTAATCCATGCCTACGGGGCAACCCAAGATGGGCGGGTCATCGTGGAGAGGTCTGACAGAATGTGGTCCACTGGAGAAGGGAATGGCAAACCACTTCAGTGTTCTTGCCTTGAGAACCCCATGAACAGTATGAAAAGGCAAAATGATAAGATATTGAAAGAGGTACTCCCCAGGTCAGTAAGTGCCCAATATGCTACTGGAGGTCAGTGGAGAAATAACTCCAGAATGAAGGATTGGAGCCAAAGCAAAAACAATACCCACTGTGGATGTGACTGGTGATAGAAGCAAGGTCCAATGCTGTAAAGAGCAATATTGTATAGGAACTTGGAATGTCAGGTCCATGAATCAAGGCAAATTGGAAGTGGTCAAACAAGAGATGGCAAGGGTGAACTTCAAACATTCTAGGAAATCAGCGAACTAAAATGGACTGGAATGGGTGAATTTCACTCAGATGACCATTACATCTACTACTGGCGGCAGGAATCCCTCAGAAGAAATGGAGTAGCCATCATGGTCAACAAAAGACAAAGATTCCGAACAATGGCAGTGCTTTGATGCAATCTCAAAACGAAAA
>NW_017218812.1:0-11707 GCF_001704415.2 Capra hircus | reverse complement strand
ATTAAATTTACTGAGGTTTGATTTGTGACCCAAGATGTGTCTTCCTGGAGAATATTCCATGTGCACTTGAGAAAGAGAGTGTATTCTTCTGCATTTGCATGGAATGTCCTGAAGATATCAATGACATCTATCTCATCTAATGTATCATTTAAGACTTGTGTTTCTTTATTAATTTTCTGTTTTGATGATCTGTCTACTGGTGTAAGTGGAGTGTTAAAGTCTCCTACTAGTATTGTGTTACTGTCAATTTCTCCTTTTATATTTATTAGTGTTTGCCTTATGCATTGAGGTGCTCCTATGTTGGGTGCATAGATATTTACAATTGTTATGTTCTCCTCTGGATTGATCCCTTGATCATTATGTAGTGTCCTTCTTTATCTCTTGTAATTGTCTTTATTTTAAGGTCTATTTTGTCTGTTATGAGGGATTGCTATTCCAGCTTTCTTTTGCTTCCCATTTTGCATGGAATATAGTTTTCCATCTCTCACTTTCAGTCTATATGTGTCTTGAGGTCTAATGTGGGTTTCTTGTAGACAGCATATATATGGGTCTTGTTTTGTATCCATTCAGCCAGTCTGTGTCTTTTGGTTGGCGCATATAATCCATTTACATTTAAAGTAATTATTGATATATATATTCCTATTGCAATTTTCTTAATTGTTTGGGGTTGATTTTGTAGATCTTTTTTCTTTTCTTGTATTTCTTGACTATATAAGTCCCTTTAACATTTTTTGTAAAGCTGATTTGGTGGTATTGAATTTTCTTAACTTTTGCTTGTCTGAAAAGCTTTTGATTTCTCCATCAGTTATGAATGAAATCCTTGATGGATACAGTAATCTTGGTTGTAGATTTTTCCCTTTCAGTTACTTTAAATATATCCTGCCATCCCCTTCTGGCCTGCAGTTTCTGCTGAAAGATCAGCTGTTAAGCTTATGGGGTTTCCCGTGTATGTTACTTGTTGCTTCTCCCTTGCTGCTTTTAATATTCTTTCTTTGTGTTTCATCTTTGTTAGCTTGATTAGTATGTGTCTTGGTGTTTCTCCTTGGGTTTATCCTGTATGGGACTCTTTGTGCCTCTTGGACTTGATTGACTATTTCCTTTTCCGTGTTGGGAAATTTTTCAACTATAATCTCTTCAAAATTTTATCATATTCTTCTGTTTTTCTCTTCTTCTTCTGGGACCCCTATTATTCGAGTGTTGGTGTGTTTAATATTGTCCCAGGGGTCTCTGAGACTATCCTCAGTTCTTTTCATTCTTTTTTCTTTATCTTGATCTTCAGAAGTTATTTCCACCATTTTATCTTCCAGCTCACTGATTTGTTCTTCTACTTCAGATATTCTGCTGTTGATTCCTTCTAGAGTATTTTTAATTTCAATAATTTGTTGTTTGCATGTTTATTCTTTAATTCTTCTAGGTCTTTGTTAATTGATTCTTGCATTTTCTCCATTTTACTTTCAAAGTTTTTGATCATCTTTACTATCATTATTCTGAATTCTTTTTCAGGTAGTTTGCCTATTTCCTCTTCATTTATTTGGACTTCTGTGTTTCTAGTTTGTTCCTTCATTTGTGTAGTATTTCTCTGCCTTTTCATTATTTTTTTTTTAACTTATTATGTTTGAGGCTTTAAGGTTGAATTCTTTCTTCGTTTTTGGTTTCTGCCCCCTAAGGTTGGTCCAGTGGTTTGTGTAAGCTGAGTTTTGTGCTGAGTTTTTGTGAGATTTGTGCTGAGTTTTTGTTTGTTTGTTTTTCCTCTGATGGCAAGGCTGAGTGAGATGGTAATCCTGTCTGCTGATGATTGGGTTTGTGTTTTTGTTTTGTTCGTTGTCTAGATGAGGCATGGGGTGCTACTGGTTGTTGGGTGATGCCTGGTCTTTTATTCAAGTGGTTTTCTTTGTATGAATTCTGACTATTTGATACCCACTAGGGTTAGTTCTCTGGTAGTCTAAGGTCTTGGAGTCAGTTCTCCCACTCCAAAGGCTCAGGGCTTGATCTCTGGCTTCATCCTCAAAACTCCTGAAGGTCAGTGAGATGGTGAAGTTCAAAGAGGTGAGATGACCAGCCCTGGCCACCCAGATAGCATTAGGCAGAGTTCCGAGTTCAGTGACTCAGCCAAAAGTAAAAACTCTGCCAGCCTTGACTGGGTGCCCGGTGCTGGGGACACAGCAGTGAATGAGACAACCAGAGAACTCCACCTTGTGAAGGGACTTGCTCGCTGACACACATGTAGGTGTGAGGTCTTACACTTCTCTTTCAGAATTTCAGCATCAAGACCACTTCTGAACAGAGCTGTAATGTGTTAACACTCTCTGAAATACATCCTGATATGCCCAGACAAGACATGGGCCTCTGTCCTGTGGGAGAAGGAATTGGTACCCCCTGACAAGTCCAGTGACAAATCTTCCATCAATGAGGCCTGGCACCTCCTTTTACTCTGTCTTTTCAGTTTTTTGTTGGGATAGTGTCCTTTGAAACACAAGTGTTTAATTTTAATTAAGCTTGACATATCTTTCTTTCTCTAGTTGCATGTACTTTTAATGTCATACCTAAGAAACCACTGCCTAACCAAAAATCATGAAGACTTGCTTCTATGCTTTCTTCTAAGAGTTTTATGCTCTCAGCTCTGACTTCAAGGCCTGTGATCTATTTGAGTTCATTTTTGTTCTGTATGTGGTGTGAGGTAGAGGTCCAACTTCATTCTTTTATATATTGATGTCAAATTACCCTAGCACAATTTATTGAAAAATTACTCTTTCCTTATTGAATGGTCTTCGCACCATTTCAAAGATCATGTCACCGTTTATGTGTAGGTTTTTTAGGGGGCTGTCTATTCCATTGCTCTAGTTGTCTGTCTTCATACCACTACAACATTGTCTTAATTTCTGTAGCTCCAGTAAATTTTGAAATCAGAACTATTGTTTTTTCCTGTACTATTTTAGCATCAGCTTGTCAATTTATGCAAAAAAAAAAAAAAAAAAAAGCCAACCTGGTATTTTGATAGGAGTTACTTTGAATCTGTAAATCAGCTTGGGGAGTATTAACAATACCCTTTTAATAATATTAAGTCTTCTGATCAATAAGCATAGATATTTTTCCATTTATTTAGATTTTTAATTCTTTCATATTTTTATGCTTTTCAATGAATAGATTTTACACCTTTGTTAAATTTATTACTAAGTACTTTATTTCTGATGCTATTGTAAATTAGTTTGTCTTTTGAATTTTGCTTTCGGATTGTTCGCTAATGTGTAGGAGTAGATGTGGTATTTGTTTATTCATTTGTATCCTACAACCTTGCTAAACTCCGTTATTGGTTCTAATATTTTTTAAGTGAATTCCTTAGGGTTTTCTCTACATAAGACCATGTTATCTTCAAATAGAGATCATTGTGCTTCTTCCTTTTCAATCTTTTTGGCTTCCTGGTGGCTCGGATGGTAAAAAATCTGCCTGCTATGCAGGAGACACAGGTTTGATCCCTGCGTTGGGAAGATCCCCTGGAGAAGGGAATGGCTACCCACTCCAGTATTTTTGCCTGGGAAATCCCATGGACAGAGGAGCCTGGCAGGATACAGTCCATGGGGTCACAAAGAGTCGGACACAACTGAGTGACTAACACTTATTTTCAATCTCTTTATCATTTCTTTCTTGCTCAATTGACCTGGATAGAACTTTCAATATATTATTGAATAAAAGGGTAAGAATGGACATCCTTATCTTGTTCCTGGTCTTGGTGGGGAAAGTATTCATTCCTTCACCATTATGATTAGCTGTGGGTTTTTCATAGATGCTCTTTGATTCAGTTTAAGGACGTTTCCTTCTATTTTTAGGTTACTAAGTACTTTTATTCATGACAGGTTTTCAGATTTTTGTCAAGTGCTTTCTCCCCCCTTGTACCTATTGAGGTGATCAAACGATTATTGTTCTTTATTCTATTAATATGGTGCATTAAATTAATTGATCTCCCAATGTAAAGTGAACCTTGCATTCCTAGGATAATTCCCACTTGGTTTTAGTGTATAATTCTTTTTATATGTTACTTTATTCAGTTGACTAGTATCTGTCGAGGCTTTTGCATCTATATTCATAAGCAATATTGGTATGTAGGGATTTTTGGTAAACATGTCTTTCTGGTTTTTATATTAGAATAATACTGGCCTCATAGAAAAAAATTGAGAAGTGTTTCCTCCTTTCCTGTATTTTGAAAGAGTTTGAGAACATTCATATTAATTCTTTAAATGTTTTGTGAAATTCACCAATTGAGCCATCTGGGCTTGGGATTTTCTTTGGTGGAAATTTTAACTTACTAATCCAGTCTCTTGTCTTAGGCTTTTTGAGACTTTCTGTTTCTTCTTCAGTTGATTCTGATAGTTTGTTTGCTCTGTAATTTGTTGGTATATGGTTGTTCATGATATTCTCTTATAATTCTTTTTTTCTTATAAGCTCAGTAGTAATGTTCCTTCTTTCATTTCTGATTTTAGTGATTTTAGTCTTCTCTCTTCTCAATTAGGCTAGCTGAAACTTTGTCACTTTTGTTGATCTTTTCAAAGAATGAAATTTGGTTTTATTTTCTTCCCCCGTTCCCCATTCTCCATGTCCACAATTTCCACTCTCATTTTTATTGTTTTTTTCTTGCTGCTTTCTCTGAGTTTTGTGTGCTTTCCCTCCACACCCCCTCCCTGTTAATTAAGGTGGAGATTTAGTTTATAGATTTGAGTTTTTTTGTGTGTATTGGCATTTATAGCTAAAAATTTTCCTCTAGGGATTGTTCTATCTCCATCCTATAAGTTTTGGTTTTTTGTGTCTTCATATTTATTTGTTCTTTTTTTTCCAAACATTTTCTATGTCCCTTATTGGTATTCTTTGTTGGATAGGATATTGTCAACATCAGTTCAGTTTGGTCGCTCAGTCATGTCCGACTCTTTGTGACCCCAGGGACCGCGGCATGCCAGGCCTCCCTATCCATCACCAACTCCCAGAGTTTACCCAAACTCATGTCCATTGAGTCAGTGATGCCATCTGAATGAGAGGGTAATAGGCAGGAAGGCCAGGGGTCTCCAAACGGAGGAAATAGGCTACAAGTGTCAGACATTTTTATCTCTCTTAAGCAGCAGGAGAAAACAAACTACTGATATTTTTTTCCTTCTATACAAATTTAAAAGGAGGTTTCTCTTAGAATACTGTGTTGCCATAATGACACCTGGTTTCACCTGAAGTTAACTATCTCAAATATTGAGTTAAGCAATGCATTTTTCTTATGGAAATGTTTGTCTTAAGCTATGTTAATGTACTATGCATTTACCCCAGATTCTGTCTTCAAGTCAGTTCTGCCTAATGGCTCCGAACCTACTTGAAAAACCAGTATGTTATACTCAGATATTGTTCCCCTAATCTATGAAAGAGGAACTCCGCAGGTCAGTAGGTGCCCAATATGCTACTGGAGATCACTGGAGAAATAACTCCAGAAAGAATGAAGGGATGAAGCCAAAGCAAAAACAATACCCAGCTGTGGATGTGACTGGTGATACAAGCAAGGTCCGATGCTGTAAAGAGCAATATTGCATAGGAACCTGGAAAGTCAGGTCCATGAATCAAGGCAAATTGGAAGTGGTCAAACAAGAGACGGCAAGAGTGAACATGGACATTCTAGGAATCAGCCAACTAAAATGGACTGGAATGGGTGAATTTAACTCAGATGACCATTTTATCTACTACTGCAGGCAGGAATCCCTCAAAAGAAATAGAGTAGCCATCATGGTCAACAAAAGAGTCCAAAATGCAGTACTTGGATGCAATCTCAAAAACGGCAGAATGATCTCTGTTCGTCTCCAAGGCAAACCATTCAATATCACAGTTATCCAAGTCTATGCCCCAACCAGTAATGCTGAAGAAGCTGAAGCTGAAGGGCTTCTATGAAGACCTACAAGACCTTTTAGAACTAACACCCAAAAAAGATGTCCTTTTCATTATAGGGGACTGGAATGCAAAAGTAGGAAGTCAAGAAACACCTGGAGTAACAGGCAAATTTGTCCTTGAAATACAGAATGAAGCAGGGCAAAGACTAATAGAGTTTTGCAAAGAAAATGCACTGGTCATAGCAAACACCCTCTTCCAACAACACAAGAGAAGAGTCTACACATGGACATCACCAGATGGTCAAGCCAAAATCAGATTGATTATATTCTTTGCAGCCAAAGATGGAGAAGCTCTATACAGTCAGCAAAAACAAGACCAGGAGCTGACTGTGGCTCAGATCATGAACTCCTTATTGCCAAATTCAGACTCAAATTGAAGAAAGTAGGGAAAACCGCTAGACCATTCAGGTATGACCTTAATCAAATCCCCTATGGTTATACAGTGAAAGTGAGAAATAGATTTAAGGGCCTACATCTGATAGATAGAGTGCCTGATGAACTATGGAATGAGGTTCGTGACATTGTACAGGAGACAGGGATCAAGACCATCCCCATGGAAAAGAAATGCAAAAAGGCAAAATAGCTGTCTGGGGAGGCCTTACAAATAGCTGTGAAAAGAAGAGAGGCAAAAAGCAAAGGAGAAAAGGAAAGATAAGCATCTGAATGCAGAGTTCCAAAGAACAGCAAGAAGAGATAAGAAAGCCTTCTTCAGCGATCAGTGCAAAGAAATAGAGGAAAAGAACAGAATAGGAAAGACTAGAGATCTCTTCAAGAAAATTAGAGATACCAAGGGAACATTTCATGCAAAGATGGGCTCGATAAAGGACAGAAATGGTCTGGACCTAACAGAAGCAGAAGATATTAAGAAGAGGTGGCAAGAATACACAGAAGAACTGTACAAAGAAGATCTTAACGACCCAGATAACCATGATGGTGTGATCACTCACCTAGAGCCAGACGTCTTGGAATGTGAAGTCAAGTGGGCCTTGGAAAGCATCGCTACGAACAAAGCTAGTGGAGGTGATGGAATTCCAGTTGAGCTATTTCAAATCCTGAAATGATGATGCTGTGAAAGTGCTGCACTCAATATGCCAGCAAATTTGGAAAACTCAGCAGTGGCCACAGGACTGGAAAAGGTCAGTTTTCATTCCAGTGCCTAAGAAAGGCAATGCCAAAGAATGTTCAAATTACCGCACAATTGCACTCATCTCACATGCGAGTAATGCTCAAAATTCTCCAAGCCAGGCTTCAGCAATACGTGAACCGTGAACTTCCTGATGTTCAAGCTGGTTTTCGAAAAGGCAGAGGAACCAGAGATCAAATTGCCAACATCTGCTAGATCATGGAAAAAGCAAGAGAGTTCCAGGAAAACATCTACTTCTGCTTTGACTATGCCAAAACCTTTGTCTGTGTGGATCACAATAAACTGTGGAAAATTCTGAAAGAGATGGGAATACCAGACCACCTAACCTGCCTCTTGAGAAGTCTGTATGCAGGTCAGAAAGCAGCAGTTAGAACTGGACATGGAACAACAGACTGGTTCCAAATAGGAAAAGGAGTCCGTCAAGGCTGTATATTGTCACCCTGCTTATTTAACTTCTATGCAGAGTACATCATGAGAAACGCTGGGCTGGAAGAAACACAAGCTGGAATCAAGATTGCTGGGAGAAATATCAATAACCTCAGATATGCAGATGACACCACCCTTATGGCAGAAAGTGAAGAGGAACTCAAAAGCCTCTTGATGAAAGTGAAAGAGGAGAGTGAAAAAGTTGGCCGAAAGCTCAACATTCAGAAAACAAAGATCATGGCATCTGGTCCCATCACTTCATGGCAAATAGATGGGGAAACAGTGGAAACAGTGTCAGACTTTATTTTTTGGGGCTCCAAAATCACTGCAGATGGTGACTGAAGCCATGAAATTAAAAGGTGCTTACTCCTTGGAAGGAAAGTTATGACCAACCTCGATAGCATATTCAAAAGCAGAGATGTTACTTTGCCGACTAAGGTCCGTCTAGTCAAGGCTATGTTTTTCCAGTGGTCATGTATGGATGTGAGAGTTGGACTGTGAAGAAGGCTGAGCGTCGAAGAATTGATGCTTTTGAACTGTGGTGTTGGAGAAGACTCATGAGAGTCCCTTGGACTGCAAGGAGATCCAACCTGTCCATTCTGAAGGAGATCAGCCCTGGGATTTTTTTGGAAGGAATGATGCTAAAGCTGAAACTCCAGTACTTTGGCCACCTCATGCGAAGAGTTGACTCATTGGAAAAGACTCTGATGCTGGGAGGGATTAGGGGCAGGAGGAGAAGGGGACGACCAAGGATGAGATGGCTGGATGGCATCACTGACTCGATGGATGTGAGTCTGAGTGAACTCTGGGAGTTGGTGATGGACAGGGAGGCCTGGCATGCTGCGATTCATGGGGTCGCAAAGAGTTGGACAAGACTGAGCAACTGAACTGAACTGAACTGATCTAACAGATTGCTGACAAAGCTGATCCTTTTCTCTTGATGCCTTGTAACCGCAGCCTGCCAGAAAGTTTAAGAAATCTTCTGAGGCTCGTGAACAAGCTTCTTCTGTCTCAGCACAGAGCAAAATATCATCTACATATTGTAACACTACCGCTTCAGAGCTATTATAATTTTGTAGATCCCGTCACAAACTTTGTCCAAATAAGTGAGTACTGTCACGAAATCCCTGGGGCAAAACTGTCCAGGTTAACTGAGAAGCTGGCTGTGTATGGTCTTCAAAGGCAAAGAGAAATTGACTTTCCTCCGCCAAAGGCACTGAATAGAAGGCATGTTTCAAATCAATTACTGAGAAATATTTGGCTTGTTCAGGAATTTCAGACAATAGAGTATAAGGATTAGGCACCATGGGGGTGTAAAGGAACTACAACCTCATTTATTATTCATAAATCTTGAACTATTCTCCATTTACCATTTGATTTCTTTATACCCAAAATAGGAGTGTTGAATGGACTGTTACAGGGAACTAATAGTCCCTGCTCCTTTAAATTTTTGATGATGAGTTTTAACCCTTCCTTAACCTCAGGTTTCAGTGGATACTGCTTCTTATGTGGAAATAAGTGTGGGTCTTTGATCTTGACAACTACAGGAATAGCATTTTGTGCTCAACCCACAGGTTTTCCATCAGCCCATATTCTAGGATTTACATTTTGTTCAACTAAAGGGAGAGAAAGGGAGGGCTCCATATTCATGAAAACAGAGGCATGGACTTTACTCAGTATATCCCTCCCCAAAAGGGGTGAGGGAGACTCTGGCGTGATCAGAAACTTGTGTGAAAATAGCACAGAGTCCCAGTCACAACTTACAGAAAAAATATCTTTTGGCTCGTTCAGACAGTCCCATTACAGAAGCAGATTGGGAAGAAAGTGGGCCAGGGGCTTCAGTAAGCCACGGAGAAAGTTGCCCCAGTGTCTAAAAGAAAATCAACAGATTGGCCCCCCATAGTTATTAATATTCGGTGTTCCTCAGGTTAGGATGGGAGCTTGTGTGGGGACCCCTGAGCATCTTCAGTCCTGATTGTCTCGAGAGTCTGACCCCTGAGACCTACGCCTCTGGGGTAGTCTCTCTTCCAGTGTGGTCCTTTGCAGACTGGACATGGAGCTGGGGGCGGCTTAGATGCCTGAGGGCAATCCCACTTGAGGTGCCTCTCCTTTCCACAATAATAGCAAGCCCATCCCTTTTCACCTGGGTCCCTCTGGGCATTTTTCTCAGGCTGTTTAAGAACGCTTTTCATAGCTATTGCAAAGGCTTCCGCCTGTTCCTTTGTCTTTCTCTGCCTTTCTTTCTTTTCCTCATATTCCCTACCATAATAGACTGTCTGAGCCAGTTGTAACAGATTATCTAAAGACTGATTTGGTCCATAAAGTGAGGTGAAGCTGCTCAGTCGTGTCCAACTCTTTGTGACCCCATGGACTATAGCCTACCAGGCTCCTCCGTCCATGGGATTCTCCAGGCAAGAGTACTGGAGTGGGTTGCCATTTCCTTCTCCAGGGGATCTTCCCAACCCAGGGATTGAACCCGGGTCTCTCGCATTCCAGGCAGATGCTTTAACCTCTGAGCTACCAAGGAAGCCTGTTTTAACAGCTTGCTTGGGGCAGGTGCATGGGGATGACCCAGAGAGATGTTGTGGGGAGGGAGGTGGGAGGGGGGTTCATGTTTGGGAACGCATGTAAGAATTAAAGATTTTAAAATTTAAAAAAAAAAATAAAAAAATTTAAAAAATAAAAATAAAAAAATTGCTTACGGTGGATATCTGGAGCTGACTGAGTGAGAAATCTATCTTTTAAGATCACTTTTCCCTCATTTTTTTCAGAACGGGTCTAATTGTAAAATAGTATTATATTTAAGAGACTCTCCAACTGGCCACCGTTCGCTGTCCTCCAGTGGGTACTGCGGCCATGCAGTATCACATAGGAAGACCAGGTATGTCTTCTTTAGCTCTGGGGATCAAATCTATCCCAGTTTTTCAGGATACAGTTCAAAGGAGTGAGGCTGGAATTGTTAGCTCCCATCTGTAAGAGAGAAAAAAAGCGACCAGTGCCATCTTTCTACTGGAAGCATCCCTCTCTGTTCTAGATGGGGGTTTAGACAGACTTTACATCAAAAGCTTTTCCTTCCTGGTCAGACTTAGTCTGTCCCTTACTGAGGCAGGCGTCATACTCGTCCCTCGCGGTTCTACCTCTAAGATGGGGTGGGGATGCAGTAGGGGTAGACCTGATGGCATGCCTGACCGATGTCCAGCCCTTCACCATTAAAACCTTGCTTGCCTCTGATGCCAGCTGGGGTGCAATTGAGAGAGTCATTTCCTAGGCAGGTTGATAAGTCTAGGGGTCCCCAAGGAGAGAGGGGTCTGGAATTCTCAAGGAGGAAGAAAGGACAAACTTTTTTTCCTTCTCTACATTCCTTAGGATTATATAACAATAATGTATTCTGCCTGAGGACAGTCTCTGGATTAAACCTTCTGGCTAATTCTGTAAATTATGGGAGTAGACCTGCTTTTTACAAGGATTATATAACAATAATGTATTCTGCCTGAGGACAGTCTCTGGATTAAACCTTCTGGCTAATTCTGTTATCTTAAAATGTAAATTATGGGAGAATTATGGGAGTAGGTCTGGTGAGGTCTTTACAACCTCCAGACATTCTTTGGATTCATTGGGAGAGTATATAACTTCATTGCTAACACTAACAAGGGGGTACTGTTTCTGCCCCCTTCTGATGCCTATGTCAGAAGCTTTCTCTATCTCCTTTACACTTTAATAAAACTTTATTACACAAAAGCTCTGGGTGATCAAGCCTTGTCTCTGGCCCCAGATTGAATTCTCCTCCAGGGGCCAAGAATCCCGGCGTCGTGATTCAACAACAATCTTTCACAATCAGAGTAACCTTCTGGAGTATCTCCCAGGCTAAACTGTCTGGGGGAAACATTTGTCACCTGAGTGCCTGTGCACAACCCTGAGTATATTCCTGACCACAAAAAGACCAATACAAACATAATACTGAGATGTTCCTTCCAAGTGTCACCACACCAGTATAAGAAACTCCTCTAGTCCACTACGAGCCAGCGATACCAAAGGAAAAAACCCATTGCAGTTCCAATCTGAGTAACCTTTAACCTTAGAGATGCTCTTGGAGCTAGATCTCCATCTAGCTACCAAACTTTTGATTCCCAGCGAGGCTAGGCGCTTCCTGACTACCAGTCCAAGTTTTGGGACCGAAGTCACAGTACACAGTAACAGCATAGATCACAAGTCCCTTGAAAGTCTATGG
>NW_017218811.1:0-11707 GCF_001704415.2 Capra hircus | reverse complement strand
CATCTCAAGAGGAGGCGCTCTCCACAGGAAAGGCGAGAGGAACTCCAGGTCGTGCCACCATTTCCAGAGTCCCCAGATGTCTCAGTCCATTCCAGGGAAACCTGTTTTCCCTGCACTGCCTCGACTTTCAAGCCGAGGATCACTCACACACGGTGGCACGTGGGACAGCCTGTGGGGAAGCCTCGTGGAAAGCCTTGTGGAAAGCCTCGAGGGAAAGCCACAGATCCCTTGATCCACGCGAAGGGAAGCGTGACACTGCTGCTACAGCTCGGGAGGAAAGCGCACGTGCATGCCCCACTCGAGACGAGGACTGACTCCCTGGGGAGACTCCAGAAGTACCCCAAGATCCATGTCAGCACTGGAGAGGAATCCTCAGGTTCCGGCACCGACTCCACACAAGTCTTAGGCCCCGGCATCGACGGGAGAGGAATCCCGAGAGGCCCCGAGCAACTCGCATGGGACTGGCCTTTCCTGAGGCCACCAGAGCGGGTCCCTGAGGTCCCGTCGTAAGTCGAGAGCACCTGCCGCAACTCGAGAAAATCCAGGAGGTTCTCCCCTCCAGGCGAGATGAGGCCCATTTCCGCTGAGGCGTCTGAGGCTAATCACACCTAACCTCTGGAACTTCCAAAGGGTCCTTCACACCCTTGCTGCAACTCAAGAAGTTCCCCGACATACCCGTCTCCACTCGAGAGGAAGCACGAGAGTCCCGCCCACATCCAGAGGAGCCCCGTTTCCGCCTCCTAGCTCGAGAGGAGGGATCCTTTCCTGTGGTCGGGAAAGAATTCCCGGCGTTCCCGTCGCATCTCAAGAGGAGGCGCTCTCCACAGGAAAGGCGAGAGGAACTCCAGGGTCGTGCCACCATTCCCAGAGTCCCCAGATGTCTCAGTCCATTCCAGGGAAACCTGTTTTCCCTGCACTGCCTCGACTTTCAAGCCGAGGATCGACTCACACCACGGTGGCACGTGGGACAGCCCTGTGGGAAAGCCTCGGGAAAGCCTCGGGAAAGCCTCGAAAGCCACAGATCCCTTGATCCACGCGAAGGGAAAGACACTGCTGCTACAGCTCGGGAGGAAAGCGCACGTGCATGCCCCCACTCGAGACGAGGACTGACTCCCCTGGGAGACTCCAGAAGTACCCCAAGATCCATGTCAGCACTGGAGAGGAATCCTCAGGTTTCGGCACCGACTCCACACAAGGTCTTAGGCCCCGGCATCGACGGGAGAGGAATCCCGAGAGGCCCCCGAGCAACTCGCATGGGGACTGGCCTTTCCTGAGGCCACCAGAGCGGGTCCCTGAGGTCCCCGTCGTAAGTCGAGAGCACCTGCCGCAACTCGAGAAAATCCAGGAGGTTCTCCCCTCCAGGCGAGATGAGGCCCATTTCCGCTGAGGCGTCTCGAGGCTAATCACACCTAACTCTGGAACTTCCAAAGGGTCCTTCACACCCTTGCTGCAACTCAAGAAGTTCCCGACATACCCGTCTCCACTCGAGAGGAAGCACGAGAGTCCCGCCCACATCCAGAGGAGACCGTTTCCCCCCTAGCTCGAGAGGAGGGATCCTTTCCCTGCGAGGGAAAGAATTCCCCGCGTTCCCGTCGCATCTCAAGAGGAGGGCTCTCCACAGGAAAGGCGAGAGGAACTCCAGGGTCGTGCCACCATTCCCAGAGTCCCCCAGATGTCTCAGTCCATTCCAGGGAAACCTGTTTTCCCTGCACTGCCTCGACTTTCAAGCCGAGGATCGACTCACACCACGGTGGCACGTGGGACAGCCCTGTGGGAAAGCCTCGTGGGAAAAAAGCCTCGAGGGAAAGCCACAGATCCCTTGATCACGCGAAGGGAAGCGTGACACTGCTGCTACAGCTCGGGAGGAAATCGCACGTGCATGCCCCCACTCGAGACGAGGACTGACTCCCCTGGGGAGACTCCAGAAGTACCCCAAGATCCATGTCAGCACTGGAGAGGAATCCTCAGGTTCCGGCACCGACTCCACACAAGGTCTTAGGCCCCGGCATCGACGGGAGAGGAATCCCGAGAGGCCCCGAGCAACTCGCATGGGGACTGGCCTTTCCTGAGGCCACCAGAGCGGGTCCCTGAGGTCCCCGTCGTAAGTCGAGAGCACCTGCCGCAACTCGAGAAAATCCAGGAGGTTCTCCCCTCCAGGCGAGATGAGGCCCATTTCCGCTGAGGCGTCTCGAGGCTAATCACATCTAAACTCTGGAACTTCCAAAGGGTCCTTCACACCCTTGCTGCAACTCAAGAAGTTCCCCGACATACCCGTCTCCACTCGAGAGGAAGCACGAGAGTCCCGCCCACATCCAGAGGAGCCCGTTCCGCCTCTAGCTCGAGAGGAGGGATCCTTTCCCTGCGTGGTCGGGAAAGAATTCCCCGCGTTCCCGTCGCATCTCAAGAGGAGGCGCTCTCCACAGGAAAGGCGAGAGGAACTCCAGGGTCGTGCCACCATTCCCAGAGTCCCCCAGATGTCTCAGTCCATTCCAGGGAAACCTGTTTTCCCTGCACTGCCTCGACTTTCAAGCCGAGGATCGACTCACACACGGTGGCACGTGGGACAGCCCTGTGGGAAAGCCTCTGGGAAAGCCACAGATCCCTTGATATGCGAAGGGAAGCGTGACACTGCTGCTACAGCTCGGGAGGAAAGCGCACGTGCATGCCCCACTCGAGACGAGGACTGACTCCCTGGGGAGACTCCAGAAGTACCCAAGATCCATGTCAGCACTGGAGAGGAATCCTCAGGTTCCGGCACCGACTCCACACAAGATCTTAGGCCCCGGCATCGAGGGAGAGGAATCCCGAGAGGCCCCCGAGCAACTGCATGGGGACTGGCCTTTCCTGAGGCCACCAGAGCGGGTCCCTGAGGTCCCCGTCGTAAGTCGAGAGCACCTGCCGCAACTCGAGAAAATCCAGGAGGTTCTCCCCTCCAGGCGAGATGAGGCCCATTTCCGCTGAGGCGTCTCGAGGCTAATCACACCTAACCTCTGGAACTTCCAAAGGGTCCTTCACACCCTTGCTGCAACTCAAGAAGTTCCCCGACATACCCGTCTCCACTCGAGAGGAAGCACGAGAGTCCCGCCCACATCCAGAGGAGCCCCGTTTCCGCCTCCTAGCTCGAGAGGAGGGATCCTTTCCCTGCGTGGTCGGGAAAGAATTCCCGGCGTTCCCGGCGCATCTCAAGAGGAGGCGCTCTCCACAGGAAAGGCAAGAGGAACTCGAGGGTCGTGCCACCATTCCCAGAGTCCGCCAGAAAATTCCTTGTCGGGAATTTTATTGGCCTTCCGCGTAAACCTAGCTATTCAGCCTTTTTCCTCCAGTTAATCTTCTTACTACCCTATAATTTCTTAATCTCATCTTACATTAATAAATACACAAGACTTTCCACGTCAACGCCGTCCATCCATCGAATTCCCTGGATCCAGCGGGGCTGGACCCCGGCACACTGAGATATCTGGGGACTCTTGGAATGATGGCACGACACTGGAGTTTCTCTCGCCTTTCCTGTGGAGAGCGCCTCCTCTTGAGATGCGACGGGAACACCGGGAATTCTTTCCGGAACATACAGGGAAAGGATACCTGACCGCGAGGTACGAGGCGGAAACGGGGCTCCTGGATGTGGGCGGACTCTCGTGCTTCCTCTCGAGTGGAGTCAGGTATGTTGGGGAACTTCTTGAGTTGTAGCAAGGGGTGTGAAGGACCCTTTGGAAGTTCCAGGGGTTAGGTTGTGATTAGCCTCTGAGACGCCTGAGCGGAAATGGGCCTCATCTCGCCTGGAGGGGAGAACCTCCTGGATTTTCTCGAGTTTCGGCAGGTGCTCTTGACTTACGACGGGGGACCACAGGGACCCGCTCTGGTGGCCTCAGGAAAGGCCAGTCCCCATGCGAGTTGCTCGGGGGCCTCTCGGGATTCCTCTCCCTTCGACGCCTGGGCCTAAGACCTTGTGTGGAGTTGGTGCCGGAACCTGAGGATTCCTCTCCCAGTGCTGACATGCATCTTACGGTACTTCTGGAGTCTCCCCAGCGGGAGTCAGTCCTCGTCTCGAGTGGGGGCATGCACGTTCGCTTTCCTCCCGAGCTGTAGCAAGAACTGTCACGCTTCCTCTTCCCTTGGATCAAGGGATCTGTGGCTTTCCCTCGAGGCTTTCCCAGGAGGGCTTTCCCACGAGGCTTTCCCACAGGGCTGTCCCACGTGCCACCGTGGTGTGAGTCGATCCTCGGCTTGAAAGTCGAAGCAGTGCAGGGAAAACAGGTTTCCCTGGAATGGACTGAGACATCTGGGGGACTCTGGGAATGGTGGCACGACCCTGGAGTTCCTCTCGCCTTTCCTGTGGAGAGCGCCTCCTCTTGAGATGAGACAGGAAACGCCGGGAGTTCTTTCCTGATCATGCAGGGAAAGGATCCCTCCTCTCGAGCTAGGAGGCGGAAACGGGGCTCCTCTGTATGTGGGCGGGACTCTCGTTCTTCCTCTCGAGTGGAGAGAGGTATGTAGGGGATCTTCTTGAGTTGCAGCAAGGGTGTGAAGGACCCTTTGGAAGTTCCAGAGGTTAGGTGTGATTAGACTCGAGACGTCTCAGCGGAAATGGGCCTCATCTCGACTGCAGGGGAGAACCTCCTGGGTTTTTCTCGAGTTTCAGCAGGTGCTCTCCAGTTACGACCGGGACTTATGTAACCCGCTCTGGTCCGCTCAGGTAATGCCAGTCGACTTGCGAGTTGCTAAGGGGCCTCTCGGGATTCCTCTCCGGTCGATGACGGGGCCTAAGACCTTTTTTGGAATCGGGTGCCCGAACCTGAGGTTTCCTCTCCAGTGCTGAAATGGATCTTGGGGTACTACTGGAGTCTCCACAGGGGAGTCATCTTCGTCTCCAATGGGGGCATGCACGTGCGCTTTTCTCCCGAGCATTAGGAGCAGAGTCAATTTTCCCGTTGGGTTGATCAAAGGGTTTCTTGTTTTCCCTCGAGGCTTTCCCACGTGGCTTTCCCACGAGGCTTTCCCACAGGGCTGTCCCACGTGCCACCATCGTGTGAGTCGGTCCTCCGCGTGAACGTCGAGGCAGTGCAGGGTAAACAAGTTCCTCTGGAAAGGACTGAGTCATCTGGGGGACTCTTGGAATGGTGGAACGACCCTGGAGTTCCTCTCACCTTTCTTGTGGAGCGTGCCTCCTCTTGAGATGCGACAGGGTACGACAGGAATTCTTTCCCGGCCAATCAGGGAAAGCATCCCTCACATTGAGCTAGGAGGGGGAATTGGGGCTCCTCTGGATGTGGGTGGTACCCTGGTGATTCCTATGTAGTGGCGACGGGTCTCTTCTGGATCTTCTTGAGTTGCAACAAGGGTGTGAAGGACCCTTTGGAAGTTCCAGAGGTTAGGTGTGATTAGCCTCGAGACGTCTCAGTGGAAAATGGGCCTCATCTCGCCTGAAGGGGAGAATCTCCTTCATTTTCTCGAGTTGTGGCAGGTGCTCTCGACTTACGACGGGGACCTCAGGGACCCGTTCTGTTGGCCTTAGGAAGACCAGTCCCCATGCGAGTTGCTAGAGGGCCTCTCGGGATTCCTCACCGGTAGATGCCGGGGCCCAAGACCTTCGGTGGAGTGGGGGCCAGAACCTGAGTATTCCTCTCCAGTGCTGACATGTTTTTGGATACTTCTGAAGTCTCCCAAGGGGAATCAGTCCTCGTCTCGAGTGGGGCATGTGCATGCTCTTTCCTCCCGAGCTGTAGCAGCAGTGTCATGCTTCCCGTCGCGTGGATCAATGGATCTGTGGCTTTTCCTCTAGGCTTTTCCTAGAGGATTTCCCACGAGGCTTTCCCACAGGGCTGTCCCCCGTGCCACCGTGGTGTGTGGCGATCCTCGGCATGAAAGTTTAAGCACTCTGTAAAAACAAGATCCTCTGGAATGGACTGAGACATCTGGGGACGCTTGGAATGGTGGCACGACCATGGAGTTCCTCTCTCCCTTCCTGTGGAGAGCGCCTCCACCTGAGATGCGACGGGAATGCCGGAAGTTCTTTCCCGACCAAGCAGGGAAAGGATCCCTCATCTCTAGCTAGGAGGATGAAACGGGGCTACTCTGGATGTGGGCAGGACCCTCGTGTTTCCTCTCGAGTGGAGATGGGAATGTCGGGGAACTTCTTGAGTTGCAGCAAGGGTGTGAAGGACCCTTTGGAAGTTCCAGAGATTAGATGTAATTAGCCTCGAGACACCTCATTGGAAATGGGCCTCATCTCGCCTGGAGGGGAGAACCTCCTGGATTTTCTCGAGTTGGCGGCAGGTGCTCCCGACTTACGACGGGGACCTCAGGGACCCGCTCTGGTGACTTCATCAAAGTCCAGTCCCCATGCCAGATGCTGGGGGGGCTTCTCTTGATAACTCTCCTGTTGATGCCCGGGGCCGAACAACTTGTGTGGATTCGGGGCCGGAACCTGAGGTTTCCTCAGCAGTGCTGACATGGGATATTGGGCGTTCTTCTGGAGTCTCACCTGGAGAGTCAATCCTCCTCTCAAGTGAGGGCACGCACGGTGTGCTTTCCTCCCGAGCTGTAGCAGCAGGGTCACGCTTCCCCGTCGTGTGGATCAAGGGATCTGTGGCTTTCCCTGGAGGCTTTCCCACGAGGCTTTCTCACAGGGCTTTCCCTCGTGCCACCCGTGGTGTGAGTTGATCCTCAGCGTGAAAGACGAGGGCAGTGCAGGGAAAACAGGTTCCTCTGAATTGGACTGATGCTGGAGCCCAGTATGAGGACTCCCGCCCGTGATAACGTCATGAGGAAGAAAGCTGACATAGGCATGGTGTGTTCAGACTTCAGGGACCCCTCTGGAAGTTCCTATGCACGTACCCCAACAAAAATCTGCCGGCTTTTTTCTCTGCTTTTCCACTCTTCTGACATTTTCTGGAAAAAGTCAATTCAGGGCTTTAGTCTTCTGCATTTGAAAGAGTGTTTCAATCCAAAAAACCCCTCTGAATGCTTTCTAGCCTGCCTGCAGGACTCGTACAGCTGGGCATGTGATTGTTTGAGGCCTCCTTTCCCCAGGAGGCACAGGAAGCTTTAAAGCATCCTAGGAATGTAGGGGCATCCGAGGAGTCAAAATCTTTATAATAGGACTGATTAAAAGTTTCATTTTTTTGGGTCAATGCTTGCTGCTAAATTTTCATATCCTTTATTTTTAGATAGAGTTGGTATATTAAAAAAAACAAGTAGTAGACCTGGTATTAGCAACATTAGATCTTTGAGTTAAGTACCTTCTTTGTTATAACCCACTGGCACCTTTGTTCTATAGAGATGTAACTTTAATGCTTTAAGGAAATGCAGATTAAAGAAAAACACTTCAGAGGAAACAAAATTAACATTCATTAAGGAAGAGAGCCAAAAAGTGTTTAACAAGCCTCTTGGCCAGAAGATAATGTAAATCACCAGAGACCTTTTTGTATACAAAATAATGTACAGAAAGAGTCTGGGGTGGCGAACGCTACATAATTTTGTGTTACCCATTGAAACTCCATGTTTTATCAAAAGTATAAAAGGCTTTATGAACAATAAAGGATGGGGCCAGTTTCTCTCGGACCAGTTTTCTCGAACTAGTCTCTCCGGCCTGGTTTCTTGGGACTCAGGCTCCCCCCGTGTCTTTTTCTCTCTTTCTTCTTCTCTCCCTTTCCTTCTCTCTGCTTTTTACTTTAACTTCAGGCTGAATCTCCACCAGGGGCGCGGAGAGGCTCGTCAGGTCTACTTACTTGCCTGGCTGTTAAGACCTGCACGAAAGGGAGCTTAAGGCGAGGCACCCTTAGATATTCAAGCAGGGGCTGGTGGGCCCAACGTAGATGGTGAAAATTCCTTGTCTGGGAATTTTATTGGTCTTCCACGTAAACCAAGCTATTCAGCCCTTTTCCTCCAGTTAATCTTCTTACTACACTATAATTTCTTAATCTAATCTTACATTAATAAATAAAAAAGACTTTCCACGACAACGCCGTCCATCCGTCGAAATTCCCTGGATCCAGCGGGGCTGGACCCCGGCCAGACTGAGATATCTGGGGGACTCTTGGAATGGTGGCACGACCCTGGAGTTCCTCCGCCTTTCCTGTGGAGAGCCGCCTCCTCATGAGATGCGACGGGAACACCGGGAATTCTTTCCCGAACATGCAGGGAAAGGATACCTGACCTCGAGGGTTGAGGCGGAAACGGGGCTCCTCTGGATGTGGGCGGGATTCCTCGTGCTTCTTCTCGAGTGGAGTCAGGTATGTCGGAGAACTTCTTGAGTTGCAGCAAGGGTGCGAAGGAACCTTTGGAAGTTCCAGATGTTAGGTATGGTTAGCCTCGAGACGCCTCAGAGGAAAAGGGCCTCATCTCGCCTGGAGGGGAGAACGTCCTGGATTTTCTCGAGTTGCGGCAGGTGCTCTTGACTTACTACGGGGACCTCAGGGACCCGCTCTGGTGGCCTCAGGAAAGGCCAGTCCCCATGCAAGTTGCTCGGGGGCCTCTCGAGATTCCTCTCCCGATGCCGGGGCCTAAGACCCTGTGTGGAGTCGGTGCCGGAACCTGAGGTTTCCTCTCCAGTGCTGACATGGATCTTGGGGTACTTCTGGAGTCTCCCCAGGGGAGTTAGTCGTCGTCTTTGTGGGGCATGAACGTGCACTTTCCTCCCGAGCTGTAGCAGCAGTGCAACGCTTCCCTTCGCGTGGATCAAGGGATCTGTGGCTTTCCCTCGAGGCTTTCCCACGAGGCTTTCCCACAGGGCTGTCCCACGTGCCATCGTGGTGTGAGTCGATCCTCGGCTAGAAATTCGAGGCAGTGCAGGGAAACAGGTTTCCCTGAAATGGACTGAGACATCTGGGGGACTCTGGGAATGGTGGCACGACCCTGGAGTTCCTCTCGCCTTTCCTGTGGAGAGCGCCTCCTCTTGAGATGCGACAGGAACGCCGGGAATTCTTTCCCGAACACGCAGGGAAAGGATCCCTCCTCTCGAGATAGGAGGCGGAAACGGGGCTCCTATGGATGTGGGCGGATCTCTGGTGCTTCCTCTCGAGTGGAGACGGGTATGTCGGGGAACTTCTTGAGTTGCAGCAAGGGTGTGAAGGGTCCTTTGGAAGTTCCAAAGGTTAGGTGTGATTAGCCTCGAGACGCCTCAGCGGAAATGGGCCTCATCTCGCCTGGAGGGGAGAACCTCCTGGATGTACTCAAGTTGCGGCAGGTGCTCTCGACTTACGACGGGGACTCAGGGACCCACTCTGGTGGCCTCAGGAAAGGCCAGTCCCCATGCGAGTTGCTCGGGGGTCCTCTCGGGATTCTTCTCCCGTCGATGCCGGGGCCTAAAACCTTGTGTGGAGACGGTGCCGGAACCTGAGGATTCCTCTCCAGTGCTGACATGGATCTTGGGGTATTTCTGGAGTCTCCCCAGGGGAGTCAGTCCTCGTCTCGAGTGGGGCATGCACGTGCGCTTTCCTCCCGAGCTGTAGCAGCAGTGTCACGCTTCCCTTCGTGGATCAAGGGATCTGTGCTTTCCCTTGAGGCTTTCCACGAGGCTTTCCACGAGGCTTTCCCACAGGGCTGTCCCACGTGCCACCGTGGTGTGAGTCGATCCTCGGCTTGAAAGTCGAGGCAGTGCAGGGAAAACAGGTTTCCCTGGAATGGACTGAGACATCTGGGGACTCTGGGAATGGTGGCACGACCCTGGAGTTCCTCTCGCCTTTCCTGTGGAGAGCGCCTCCTCTTGAGATGCGACGGGAACGCCGGGAATTCTTTCCCGACCACGCAGGGAAAGGATCCCTCCTCTCGAGCTAGGAGGCGGAAACGGGGCTCCTCTGGATGTGGGCGGACTCTCGTGCTTCCTCTCGAGTGGAGACGGGTATGTCGGGGAACTTCTTGAGTTGCAGCAAGGGTGTGAAGGACCCTTTGGAAGTTCCAGAGGTTAGGTGTGATTAGCCTCGAGACGCCTCAGCGGAAATGGGCCTCATCTCGCCTGGAGGGGAGAACCTCCTGGATTTTCTCGAGTTGCGGCAGGTGCTCTCGACTTACGACGGGGACCTCAGGGACCCGCTCTGGTGGCCTCAGGAAAGGCCAGTCCCCATGCGAGTTGCTCGGGGCCTCTCGGGATTCCTTCCCGTCGATGCCGGGCCTAAGACCTTGTGTGGAGTCGGTGCCGGAACCTGAGGATTCCTCTCCAGTGCTGACATGGATCTTGGGTACTTCTGGAGTCTCCCCAGGGGAGTCAGTCCTCGTCTCGAGTGGGGCCATGCACGTGCGCTTTCCTCCCGAGCTGTAGCAGCAGTGTCACGCTTCCCTTCGCGTGGATCAAGGGATCTGGCTTTCCCTCGAGGCTTTCCCACGAGGCTTTCCCACAGGGCTGTCCCACGTGCCACCGTGGTGTGAGTCGATCCTCGGCTTGAAAGTCGAGGCAGTGCAGGGAAAACAGGTTTCCCTGGAATGGACTGAGACATCTGGGGGACTCTGGGAATGGTGGCACGACCCTGGAGTTCCTCTCGCCTTTCCTGTGGAGAGCGCCTCCTCTTGAGATGCGACGGAACGCCGGGAATTCTTTCCCGACCACGCAGGGAAAGGATCCCTCCTCTCGAGCTAGGAGGCGGAAACGGGCTCCTCTGGATGTGGGCGGGACTCTCGTGCTTCCTCTCGAGTGGAGACGGTATGTCGGGAACTTCTTGAGTTGCAGCAAGGGTGTGAAGGACCCTTTGGAAGTTCCAGAGGTTAGGTGTGATTAGCCTCGAGACGCCTCAGCGGAAATGGGCCTCATCTCGCCTGGAGGGGAGAACCTCCTGGATTTTCTCGAGTTGCGGCAGGTGCTCTCGACTTACGACGGGACCTCAGGGACCCGCTCTGGTGGCCTCAGGAAAGGCCAGTCCCCATGCGAGTTGCTCGGGGGCCTCTCGGGATTCCTCTCCCGTCGATGCCGGGGCCTAAGACCTTGTGTGGAGTCAGTGCCGGAACCTGAGGATTCCTCTCCAGTGCTGACATGGATCTTGGGGTACTTCTGGAGTCTCCCCAGGGAGTCAGTCCTCGTCTCGAGTGGGCATGCACGTGCGCTTTCCTCCCGAGCTGTAGCAGCAGTGTCGCGCTTCCCTTCGCGTGGATCAAGGATCTGTGGCTTTCCCTCGAGGCTTTCCCACGAGGCTTTCCCACAGGCTGTCCCACGTGCCACCGTGGTGTGAGTCGATCCTCGGCTTGAAAGTCGAGGCAGTGCAGGGAAAACAGTTTCCCTGGAATGGACTGAGACATGGGGGACTCTGGAATGGTGGCACGACCCTGGAGTTCCTCTCGCCTTTCCTGTGGAGAGCGCCTCCTCTTGAGATGCGACGGGGAACGCCGGGAATTCTTTCCCGACCACGCAGGGAAAGGATCCCTCCTCTCGAGCTAGGAGCGGAAACGGGGCTCCTCTGGATGTGGGCGGACTCTCGTGCTTCCTCTCGAGTGGAGACGGGTATGTCGGGGAACTTCTTGAGTTGCAGCAAGGTGTGAAGGACCCTTTGGAAGTTCCAGAGGTTAGGTGTGATTAGCCTCGAGACGCCTCAGCGGAAATGGGCCTCATCTCGCCTGGAGGGAGAACCTCCTGGATTTTCTCGAGTTGCGGCAGGTGCTCTCGACTTACGACGGGGACCTCAGGGACCCGCTCTGGTGCCTCAGGAAAGGCCAGTCCCCATGCGAGTGCTTCTCGGGCCTCTCCTCTCCCGTCGATGCCGGGGCCTAAGACCTTGTGTGGAGT